>NC_052334.1:6018788-6076288 GCF_016432855.1 Salvelinus namaycush | reverse complement strand
TACTGGGGGACCACGGTTGGGTAACTGTGTAGTGTTGGAGGTACTGGAGGACCAGGGTTGGATAACTGCGTACTGTTAGAGGTACTGTAGGACTAGGGTTGGGTAACTGTGTAGTGTTGGAGGTATTGGGGGACCACGGTTGGGTAACTGTGTAGTGTTGGAGGTACTGGAGGACCAGGGTTGGGTAACTGTGTACTGTTGGAGGTACTGGAGGACCAGGGTTGGGTAACTGTGTAGTGTTGGAGGTACTGGAGGACCAGGGTTGGGTAACTGTGTAGTGTTGGAGGTACTGGAGGACCAGGGTTGGGTAACTGTGTAGTGTTGGAGGTACTGGAGGACCAGGGCTGAGAATCTGTGTAGTGTTGGAGGTACTGGAGGACCAGGGTTGGGTAACTGTGTACTCTTGGAGGTACTGGAGGACCAGGGTTGGGTAACTGTGTAGTGTTGGAGGTACTGGATGACCAGGGTTGGGTAACTGTGTAGTGTTGGAGGTACTGGAGGACCAGGGTTGGGTAACTGTGTACTCTTGGAGGTACTGGAGGACCAGGGTTGGGTAACTGTGTAGTGTTGGAGGTACTGGAGGACCAGGGCTGAGAATCTGTGTAGTGTTGGAGGTACTGGAGGACCAGGGTTGGGTAACTGTGTAGTGTTGGAGGTACTGGAGGACCAGGGCTGAGAATCTGTGTAGTGTTGGAGGTACTGGAGGACCACGGTTGGGTAACTGTGTACTCTTGGAGGTACTGGAGGACCAGGGTTGGGTAACTGTGTACTGTTGGAGGTACTGGAAGAACACGGTTGGGTAACTGTGTACTGTTGGAGGTACTGGATGACCAGGGTTGGGTAACTGTGTACTGTTGGAGGTACTGGAGGACCAGGGTTGGGTAACTGTGTAGTGTTGGAGGTACTGGATGACCAGGGTTGGGTAACTGTGTAGTGTTGGAGGTACTGGAGGACCAGGGTTGGGTAACTGTGTATTGTTGGAGGTACTGGAGGACCAGGGTTGGGTAACTGTGTACTGTTGGAGGTACTGGAGGACCAGGGTTGGGTAACTGTGTAGTGTTGGAGGCACTGGAGGACCAGGGCTGGGAATCTGTGTAGTGTTGGAGGTACTGGAGGACCACGGTTGGGTAACTGTGTACTCTTGGAGGTACTGGAGGACCGGGGTTGGGTAACTGTGTACTGTTGGAGGTACTAGAGGACCAGGGTTGGGTAACTGTGTAGTGTTGGAGGTACTGGAGGACCAGGGTTGGGTAACTCTGTAGTGTTGGAGGTACTGGATGACCACGGTTGGGTAACTGTGTAGTGTTGGAGGTACTGGAGGACCAGGGTTGGGTAACTGTGTAGTGTTGGAGGTACTGGAGGACCAGGGCTGGGAATCTGTGTAGTGTTGGAGGTACTGGAGGACCACGGTTGGGTAACTATGTATTCTTGGAGGTACTGGAGGACCGGGGTTGGGTAACTGTGTACTGTTGGAGGTACTGGAAGACCACGGTTGGGTAACTGTGTACTGTTGGAGGTACTGGAGGACCAGGGTTGGGTAACTGTGTACTGTTGGAGGTACTGGAGGACCAGGGTTGGGTAACTGTGTAGTGTTGGAGGTACTGGATGACCAGGGTTGGGTAACTGTGTAGTGTTGGAGGTACTGGAGGACCAGGGTTGGGTAACTGTGTAGTGTTGGAGGTACTGGAGGACCAGGGTTGGGTAACTGTGTATTGTTGGAGGTACTGGAGGACCAGGGTTGGGTAACTGTGTAGTGTTGGAGGTACTGGAGGACCAGGGCTGGGAATCTGTGTAGTGTTGGAGGTACTGGAGGACCACGGTTGGGTAACTGTGTACTCTTGGAGGTACTGGAGGACCGGGGTTGGGTAACTGTGTACTGTTGGAGGCACTGTAGGACCAGGGTTGGGTAACTGTGTACTGTTGGAGGTACTGGAGGACCAGGGTTGGGTAACTGTGTAGTGTTGGAGGTACTGGAGGACCAGGGTTGGGTAACTGTGTAGTGATGGAGGTACTGGGGGACAACGGTTGGGTAACGGTGTACTGTTGGAGGTACTGGAGGACTGGGGTTGGGTAACTGTGTACTGTTGGAGGTACTGGAGGACCAGGGTTGGGTAACTTTGTAGTGTTGGAGGTACTGGAGGAACAGGTTTGGGTAACTGTGTAGTGTTGGAGGTACTGGAGGACCAGGGTTGGGTAACTGTGTACTGTTGGGGGTACTGGAGGACAGGGGTTGGGTAACTGTGTAGTGTTGGAGGTACTGGAGGACCAGGGTTGGGTAACTGTGTAGTGTTGGAGGTACTGGAGGACCAGGGTTGGGTAAGTGTGTAGTGTTGGAGGTACTGGAGGACCAAGGCTGGGAATCTGTGTAGTGTTGGAGTTACTGGAGGACCACGGTTGGGTAACTGTGTACTGTTGGAGGTACTGGAGGACCGGGGTTGGGTAACTGTGTACTGTTGGAGGTACTGGAGGATCAGGGTTGGGCAACTGTGTAGTGTTGGAGGTACTGGAGGAACACGGTTGGGTAACTATGTACTCTTGGAGGTACTGGAGGACCAGGGTTGGGTAACTGTGTAGTGTTGGAGGTACTGGAAGACCAGGGTTGGGTAACTGTGTACTGTTGGAGGTACTGGAGGACCAGGGTTGGGTAACTGTGTACTGTTGGAGGTACTGGAGGACCAGGGTTGGGTAACTGTGTAGTGTTGGAGGTACTGGAGGACCAGGGCTGGGAATCTGTGTAGTGTTGGAGGTACTGGAGGACCACGGTTGGGTAACTGTGTACTCTTGGAGGTACTGGAGGACCGGGGTTGGGTAACTGTGTACTGTTGGAGGTACTGTAGGACCAGTGATGGGTAACTGTGTACTGTTGGAGGTACTAGAGGACCAGGGTTGGGTAACTGTGTAGTGTTGGAGGTACTGGAGGACCAGGGCTGGGTAACTGTGTAGTGTTGGAGGTACTGGGGGACCACGGTTGGGTAACTGTGTACTGTTGGAGGTACTGGAGGACCGGGGTTGGGTAACTGTGTACTGTTGGAGGTACTGTAGGACTAGGGTTGGGTAACTGTGTACTGTTGGAGGTACTGGAGGACCAGGGTTGGGTAACTGTGTAGTGTTGGAGGTACTGGAGGACCAGGGTTGGGTAACTGTGTAGTGTTGGAGGTACTGGAGGACCAGGGCTGGGAATCTGTGTAGTGTTGGAGGTACTGGAGGACCACGGTTGGGTAACTATGTACTCTTGGAGGTACTGGAGGACCGGGGTTGGGTAACTGTGTACTGTTGGAGGTACTGGAAGACCACGGTTGGGTAACTGTGTACTGTTGGAGGTACTGGAGGACCAGGGTTGGGTAACTGTGTACTGTTGGAGGTACTGGAGGACCAGGGTTGGGTAACTGTGTAGTGTTGGAGGTACTGGATGACCAGGGTTGGGTAACTGTGTAGTGTTGGAGGTACTGGAGGACCAGGGTTGGGTAACTGTGTAGTGTTGGAGGTACTGGAGGACCAGGGTTGGGTAACTGTGTAGTGTTGGAGGTACTGGAGGACCAGGGCTGGGAATCTGTGTAGTGTTGGAGGTACTGGAGGACCACGGTTGGGTAACTATGTACTGTTGGAGGTACTGGAGGACCGGGGTTGGGTAACTGTGTACTGTTGGAGGTACTGGAAGACCACGGTTGGGTAACTGTGTACTGTTGGAGGTACTGGAGGACCAGGGTTGGGTAACTGTGTACTGTTGGAGGTACTGGAGGACCAGGGTTGGGTAACTGTGTAGTGTTGGAGGTACTGGATGACCAGGGTTGGGTAACTGTGTAGTGTTGGAGGTACTGGAGGACCAGGGTTGGGTAACTGTGTATTGTTGGAGGTACTGGAGGACCAGGGTTGGGTAACTGTGTAGTGTTGGAGGTACTGGAGGACCAGGGCTGGGAATCTGTGTAGTGTTGGAGGTACTGGAGGACCACGGTTGGGTAACTGTGTACTCTTGGAGGTACTGGAGGACCGGGGTTGGGTAACTGTGTACTGTTGGAGGTACTGTAGGACCAGGGTTGGGTAACTGTGTACTGTTGGAGGTACTGGAGGACCAGGGTTGGGTAACTGTGTAGTGTTGGAGGTACTGGAGGACCAGGGTTGGGTAACTGTGTAGTGATGGAGGTACTGGGGGACAACGGTTGGGTAACGGTGTACTGTTGGAGGTACTGGAGGACTGGGGTTGGGTAACTGTGTACTGTTGGAGGTACTGGAGGACCAGGGTTGGGTAAGTTTGTAGTGTTGGAGGTACTGGAGGAACAGGGTTGGGTAACTGTGTAGTGTTGGAGGTACTGGAGGACCAGGGTTGGGTAACTGTGTACTGTTGGGGGTACTGGAGGACAGGGGTTGGGTAACTGTGTACTGTTGGAGGTACTGTAGGACCAGGGTTGGGTAACTGTGTACTGTTGGAGGTACTGGAGGACCAGGGTTGGGTAACTGTGTACTGTTGGAGGTACTGGAGGACCAGGGTTGGGTAACTGTGTAGTGTTGGAGGTACTGGAGGACCAGGGCTGGGAATCTGTGTAGTGTTGGAGGTACTGGAGGACCAGGGCTGGGCATCTGTGTAGTGTTGGAGGTACTGGAAGACCAGGGTTGGGTAACTGTGTAGTGTTGGAGGTACTGGAGGACCAGGGTTGGGTAACTGTGTAGTGTTGGAGGTACACGGAGGACCAGGGTTGGGTAACTGTGTACTGTTGGAGGTACTGGAGGACCAGGGTTGGGTAAGTGTGTAGTGTTGGAGGTACTGGAGGACCAAGGCTGGGAATCTGTGTAGTGTTGGAGTTACTGGAGGACCACGGTTGGGTAACTGTGTACTGTTGGAGGTACTGGAGGACTGGGGTTGGGTAACTGTGTACTGTTGGAGGTACTGGAGGACCAGGGTTGGGTAAGTGTGTAGTGTTGGAGGTACTGGAGGACCAAGGCTGGGAATCTGTGTAGTGTTGGAGTTACTGGAGGACCACGGTTGGGTAACTGTGTACTGTTGGAGGTACTGGAGGACCGGGGTTGGGTAACTGTGTACTGTTGGAGGTACTGGAGGATCAGGGTTGGGCAACTGTGTAGTGTTGGAGGTACTGGAGGAACAGGGTTGGGTAACTGTGTAGTGTTGGAGGTACTGGAGGACCAGGGTTGGGTAACTGTGTAGTGTTGGAGGTACTGGAGGCCCAGGGTTGGGTAACTGTGTAGTGTTGGAGGTACTGGAGGACCAGGGCTGGGAATCTGTGTAGTGTTGGAGGTACTGGAGGAACACGGTTGGGTAACTATGTACTCTTGGAGGTACTGGAGGACCGGGGTTGGGTAACTGTGTACTGTTGGAGGTACTGGAAGACCAGGGTTGGGTAACTGTGTACTGTTGGAGGTACTGGAGGACCAGGGTTGGGTAACTGTGTACTGTTGGAGGTACTGGAGGACCAGGTTTGGGTAACTGTGTAGTGTTGGAGGTACTGGATGACCAGGGTTGGGTAACTGTGTAGTGTTGGAGGTACTGGAGGACCAGGGTTGGGTAACTGTGTAGTGTTGGAGGTACTGGAGGACCAGGGTTGGGTAACTGTGTATTGTTGGAGGTACTGGAGGACCAGGGTTGGGTAACTGTGTAGTGTTGGAGGTACTGGAGGACCAGGGCTGGGAATCTGTGTAGTGTTGGAGGTACTGGAGGACCACGGTTGGGTAACTGTGTACTCTTGGAGGTACTGGAGGACCGGGGTTGGGTAACTGTGTACTGTTGGAGGTACTGTAGGACCAGGGTTGGGTAACTGTGTACTGTTGGAGGTACTGGAGGACCAGGGTTGGGTAACTGTGTAGTGTTGGAGGTACTGGAGGACCAGGGTTGGGTAACTGTGTAGTGATGGAGGTACTGGGGGACAACGGTTGGGTAACGGTGTACTGTTGGAGGTACTGGAGGACTGGGGTTGGGTAACTGTGTACTGTTGGAGGTACTGGAGGACCAGGGTTGGGTAACTTTGTAGTGTTGGAGGTACTGGAGGAACAGGTTTGGGTAACTGTGTAGTGTTGGAGGTACTGGAGGACCAGGGTTGGGTAACTGTGTACTGTTGGGGGTACTGGAGGACAGGGGTTGGGTAACTGTGTACTGTTGGAGGTACTGTAGGACCAGGGTTGAGTAACTGTGTACTGTTGGAGGTACTGGAGGACCAGGGTTGGGTAACTGTGTACTGTTGGAGGTACTGGAGGACCAGGGTTGGGTAACTGTGTAGTGTTGGAGGTACTGGAGGACCAGGGCTGGGAATCTGTGTAGTGTTGGAGGTACTGGAGGACCAGGGCTGGGCATCTGTGTAGTGTTGGAGGTACTGGAAGACCAGGGTTGGGTAACTGTGTAGTGTTGGAGGTACTGGAGGACCAGGGTTGGGTAACTGTGTAGTGTTGGAGGTACTGGAGGACCAGGGTTGGGTAAGTGTGTAGTGTTGGAGGTACTGGAGGACCAAGGCTGGGAATCTGTGTAGTGTTGGAGTTACTGGAGGACCACGGTTGGGTAACTGTGTACTGTTGGAGGTACTGGAGGACCGGGGTTGGGTAACTGTGTACTGTTGGAGGTACTGGAGGATCAGGGTTGGGCAACTGTGTAGTGTTGGAGGTACTGGAGGAACACGGTTGGGTAACTATGTACTCTTGGAGGTACTGGAGGACCAGGGTTGGGTAACTGTGTAGTGTTGGAGGTACTGGAGGACCAGGGTTGGGTAACTGTGTACTGTTGGAGGTACTGGAGGACCAGGGTTGGGTAACTGTGTACTGTTGGAGGTACTGGAGGACCAGGGTTGGGTAACTGTGTAGTGTTGGAGGTACTGGAGGACCAGGGCTGGGAATCTGTGTAGTGTTGGAGGTACTGGAGGACCACGGTTGGGTAACTGTGTACTCTTGGAGGTACTGGAGGACCGGGGTTGGGTAACTGTGTACTGTTGGAGGTACTGTAGGACCAGGGATGGGTAACTGTGTACTGTTGGAGGTACTAGAGGACCAGGGTTGGGTAACTGTGTAGTGTTGGAGGTACTGGAGGACCAGGGCTGGGTAACTGTGTAGTGTTGGAGGTACTGGGGGACCACGGTTGGGTAACTGTGTACTGTTGGAGGTACTGGAGGACCGGGGTTGGGTAACTGTGTACTGTTGGAGGTACTGTAGGACTAGGGTTGGGTAACTGTGTACTGTTGGAGGTACTGGAGGACCAGGGTTGGGTAACTGTGTAGTGTTGGAGGTACTGGAGGACCAGGGTTGGGTAACTGTGTAGTGTTGGAGGTACTGGAGGACCAGGGCTGGGAATCTGTGTAGTGTTGGAGGTACTGGAGGACCACGGTTGGGTAACTATGTACTCTTGGAGGTACTGGAGGACCGGGGTTGGGTAACTGTGTACTGTTGGAGGTACTGGAAGACCACGGTTGGGTAACTGTGTACTGTTGGAGGTACTGGAGGACCAGGGTTGGGTAACTGTGTACTGTTGGAGGTACTGGAGGACCAGGGTTGGGTAACTGTGTAGTGTTGGAGGTACTGGATGACCAGGGTTGGGTAACTGTGTAGTGTTGGAGGTACTGGAGGACCAGGGTTGGGTAACTGTGTAGTGTTGGAGGTACTGGAGGACCAGGGTTGGGTAACTGTGTATTGTTGGAGGTACTGGAGGACCAGGGTTGGGTAACTGTGTAGTGTTGGAGGTACTGGAGGACCAGGGCTGGGAATCTGTGTAGTGTTGGAGGTACTGGAGGACCACGGTTGGGTAACTGTGTACTCTTGGAGGTACTGGAGGACCGGGGTTGGGTAACTGTGTACTGTTGGAGGTACTGTAGGACCAGGGTTGGGTAACTGTGTACTGTTGGAGGTACTGGAGGACCAGGGTTGGGTAACTGTGTAGTGTTGGAGGTACTGGAGGACCAGGGTTGGGTAACTGTGTAGTGATGGAGGTACTGGGGGACAACGGTTGGGTAACGGTGTACTGTTGGAGGTACTGGAGGACTGGGGTTGGGTAACTGTGTACTGTTGGAGGTACTGGAGGACCAGGGTTGGGTAAGTTTGTAGTGTTGGAGGTACTGGAGGAACAGGGTTGGGTAACTGTGTAGTGTTGGAGGTACTGGAGGACCAGGGTTGGGTAACTGTGTACTGTTGGGGGTACTGGAGGACAGGGGTTGGTTAACTGTGTACTGTTGGAGGTACTGTAGGACCAGGGTTGGGTAACTGTGTACTGTTGGAGGTACTGGAGGACCAGGGTTGGGTAACTGTGTACTGTTGGAGGTACTGGAGGACCAGGGTTGGGTAACTGTGTAGTGTTGGAGGTACTGGAGGACCAGGGCTGGGAATCTGTGTAGTGTTGGAGGTACTGGAGGACCAGGGCTGGGCATCTGTGTAGTGTTGGAGGTACTGGAAGACCAGGGTTGGGTAACTGTGTAGTGTTGGAGGTACTGGAGGACCAGGGTTGGGTAACTGTGTAGTGTTGGAGGTACACGGAGGACCAGGGTTGGGTAACTGTGTACTGTTGGAGGTACTGGAGGACCAGGGTTGGGTAAGTGTGTAGTGTTGGAGGTACTGGAGGACCAAGGCTGGGAATCTGTGTAGTGTTGGAGTTACTGGAGGACCACGGTTGGGTAACTGTGTACTGTTGGAGGTACTGGAGGACCGGGGTTGGGTAACTGTGTACTGTTGGAGGTACTGGAGGATCAGGGTTGGGCAACTGTGTAGTGTTGGAGGTACTGGAGGACCAGGGTTGGGTAACTGTGTAGTGTTGGAGGTACTGGAGGACCAGGGTTGGGTAACTGTGTAGTGTTGGAGGTACTGGAGGACCAGGGTTGGGTAACTGTGTACTGTTGGAGGTACTGAAGGACCAGGGTTGGGTAACTGTGTAGTGTTGGAGGTACTGGAGGAACAGGGTTGGGTAACTGTGTAGTGTTGGAGGTACTGGAGGACCAGGGCTGGGAATCTGTGTAGTGTTGGAGGTACTGGAGGACCAGGGTTGGGTAACTGTGTAGTGTATGAGGTACTGGAGGACCAGGGTTGGGTAACTGTGTAGTGTTGGAGGTACTGGAGGCCCAGGGTTGGGTAACTGTGTACTGTTGGAGGTACTGGAGGACCGGGGTTGGGTAACTGTGTACTGTTGGAGGTACTGTAGGACCAGGGTTGGGTAACTGTGTAGTGTTGGAGGTACTGGAGGACCAGGGTTGGGTAACTGTGTACTGTTGGAGTTACTGGAGGACCAGGGTTGGGTAACTGTGTACTGTTGGAGGTACTGGAGGACCAGGTTTGGGTAACTGTGTAGTGTTGGAGGTACTGGAGGAACAGGGTTGGGTAACTGTGTAGTGTTGGAGGTACTTGCTGAACATGGTTGGGTAACTGTGTAGTGTTGGAGGTACTGGAGGACCAGGGCTGGGAATCTGTGTAGTGTTGGAGGTACTGGAGGACCAGGGCTGGGAATCTGTGTAGTGTTGGAGGTACTGGAGGACTGGGGTTGGGTAAGTGTGTAGTGTTGGAGGTACTGGAGGACCAAGGCTGGGAATCTGTGTAGTGTTGGAGGTACTGGAGGACCACGGTTGGATAACTGTGTACTGTTGGAGGTACTGGAGGACCAGGGTTGGGTAACTGTGTACTGTTGGAGGTACTGGAGGACCAGGGTTGGGTAACTGTGTACTGTTGGAGGTACTGGAGGACCAGGGTTGGTAATCTGTGTAGTGTTGGAGGCACTGGAGGACTATGGTTGGGAATCTGTGTAGTGTTGGAGGTACTGGAGGACTGGGGTTGGGTGAGTGTGTAGTGTTGGAGGTACTGGAGGACCAAGGCTGGGAATCTGTGTAGTGTTGGAGGTACTGGAGGACCACGGTTGGATAACTGTGTACTGTTGGAGGTACTGGAGGACCAGGGTTGGGTAACTGTGTACTGTTGGAGGTACTGGAGGACCAGGGTTGGGTAACTGTGTACTGTTGGAGGTACTGGAGGACCAGGGTTGGGAATCTGTGTAGTGTTGGAGGCACTGGAGGACTATGGTTGGGAATCTGTGTAGTGTTCGGTTTCCAAGCTCGTCATGGGTGCACCTCATCCACGCTCAAGGTCCTAAATGATATCATAACCGCCATCGATAAAAGACAGTACTGTGCAGCCGTCTTCATCGACCTGGCCAAGGCTTTCGACTCTGTCAATCACCACATTCTTATCGGCAGACTCAACAGCCTTGGTTCCTCAAATGACTGCCTCGCCTGGTTCACCAACTACTTCTCAGACAGAGTTCAGTGTGTCAAATCGGAGGGCCTGTTGTCCCGTCTCTATGGAGGAACCACTGGGTTCATTTCTCGGGCCGACTCTTTTCTCTGTATATATCAATGATGTCGCTCTTGTTTCGGTTGATTCCCTGATCCACTACGCAGACGACACCATTCTGTAGACATCTGGACACTTAACTAACCTCCAGACGAGCTTCAATGCCACACAACACTCCTTCCATGACCTCCAACTGCTCTTAAACGCTAGTAATACCAAATGCATGCTTTTCAACCATTTGCTGCCCTCACACGCCCGCCGACTAGCATCACTACTCTGGACGGTTCTGACTTAGAATATGTGGACAAATACAAATACCTATGTGTCTGGCTAGACTGTAAACTCTCCTTCCAGACTCACATTAAACATTTCCAATCCAAAATGAAATCTAGAATCGGCTTCCTATTTCGCAACAAAGCCTCCTTCATTCACGCCGCCAAACATACCCTCGTAAAACTGACTAACCTACCGATCCTCGACTTTGGAGATGTCATTTACAAAATAGCTTCTAATACTCTACTCAGCAAACTGGATGCAGTCTGTCACAGTGCCAGCCGTTTTGTTACCAAAGCCCCATACACTACCCACCACTGCGACCTGTATGTTCTCGTCGGCTGGCCCTCGCTACATATTCGTCGCCAGACCCACTGGTTCCAGGTCATCTATAAGTTAATGCTAGTTAAAGCTCACTGGTAGTTTAATGCTAGTTAAAGCTACTTAATGCTAGTTAAAGCCTTATCCCAGCTCACTGGTCACGATAACAACACCCACCTGTAGCATGCGCTCCAGCAGGTATATCTCACTGGTCATCCCCAAAGCCAAAACCTGCTTTGGCCGCCTTTCCTTCCAGTTCTCTGCTGCCAATGACTGGAACAAATTGCAAAAATCGTTGAAACTGGAGGCTTATATTTCCCTCACTAACTTTAAACATCAGCTATCTGAGCAGCTAACCGATCCCTGCAGCTGTACATAGCCCATCTATAAATAGCCCACCCAATCTACCTACCTCATCCCCATATTGTTTTTATTTACTTTCTGCTCTTTTGCACACCAGTATTTCTACTTGCATATCATCATCTGCTCATGTATCACTCCAGTGTTAATTTGTTAAATTGTACTTACTTCGCTACTATGGCCTATTTATTGCCTTACCTCCTCACGCCATTTGCACACACTGTATATATACTTTTTTATTTTTCTATTGTGTTATTGACTGTACGCTTGTTTACTCCATGTGTAACTCTGTGTTGTTGTTTGTGTCGCACTGCTTTGCTTTATCTTGGCCAGGTCGCAGTTGTAAATGAGAACTAGTTCTCAACTTGCCTACCTGGTTAAATAAAGGTTAAATAAAAACTAATAAATAAAGGTGTTGCGGCAGGACCAGGTAACACAGATCTAGCAGATATACCCTTATTTTTACTGTATGTCACATTATGTCTTTCCTGTGAAAATAAAGGTTAAAAAAAGTAATCCTTTCTAATATGTCAGATCCCTTTGGGGAGGTCCTGCCGGTTATGGTTGGAGTTGATGGTGGCGGCTGGTGGGGACAGCGGATTGGCAGGGCGGTTGGCGGGGTGACAGTATGTCAGATCCTTTGGGGAGGTCCTGCCGGTTCTGGTTGAAGTTGATGGTGGCGGCTGGTGGGGACAGCGGATTGGCAGGGCGGTTGGCGGGGTGACAGTATGTCAGATCCCTTTGGGGAGGTCCTGCCGGTTATGGTTGGAGTTGATGGTGGCGGCTGGTGGGGACAGCGGATTGGCAGGGCGGTTGGCGGGGTGACAGTATGTCAGATCCCTTTGGGGAGGTCCTGCCGGTTATGGTTGGAGTTGATGGTGGCGGCTGGTGGGGACAGCAGATTGGCAGGGCGGTTGGCGGGGTGACAGTATGTCAGATCCCTTTGGGGAGGTCCTGCCGGTTATGGTTGGAGTTGATGGTGGCGGCTGGTGGGGACAGCGGATTGGCAGGGCGGTTGGCGGGGTGACAGTATGTCAGATCCTTTGGGGAGGTCCTGCCGGTTCTGGTTGAAGTTGATGGTGGCGGCTGGTGGGGACAGCGGATTGGCAGGGCGGTTGGCGGGGTGACAGTATGTCAGATCCTTTGGGGAGGTCCTGCCGGTTATGGTTGGAGTTGATGGTGGCGGCTGGTGGGGACAGCGGATTGGCAGGGCGGTTGGCGGGGTGACAGAGAGTCAATTTTCCCCATGACTAGTCTTTGTATCTGTCGCGCAGCACGGTACATCACTCCCATTGATTTGTCCCTCACCCATAAAGTCGTTATGCACAGCGGCCACAAACTATCATCACAGCTATCTACTTTTCTTAATCCATTCCTCTTTCAATGTGGGTTGGTTGCTGGCATGGGATAGACTATAGGAGGAGGCTGTGTTATTAGAATAAGAAGTTTAAATTCATTATATCATGTCAGGGTTTTGCCCCTGCGTGTTGATAAGCAGTGGGATAATGTGTTGGTTGACCTTCACTGCCACCCAGCCAGCAGTTGGTGTAGAATGCACACCAGCCCTCAGATGAGTCTGTGTGTGTGTGTGTGTGTGTGTGTGTGTGTGTGTGTGTGTGTGTGTGTGTGTGTGTGTGTGTGTGTGTGTGTGTGTGTGTGTGTGTGTGTGTGTGTGTGTGTGTGTGTGTGAGAGAGAGAGAGAGAGAGAGAGAGAGAGAGAGAGAGAGAGAGAGAGAGAGAGAGCGAGAGAGAGAGAGAGAGAGCGAGAGAGAGAGAGAGAGAGAGAGAGAGAGAGAGAGAGAGAGAGAGAGAGAGAGAGAGAGAGAGAGAGAATAGCGATGCATCACCGCAGACAGGTCATTTGAACAGTGCAATGCTGCGTCTGAGTGTTCCGAGATTAGAGAGGCTAATAATTTCTGAGGGCCATGCTTTATGGTAATGTGACAGGCCGCGCTTTATATTTCTGCTAAATTTTGCTTTAATGGAACTGCTGTGTTAGTATCTGCAGCCGGCTCTGAGATTTAGACCCGCCTGGAATTAACTGGCATTATTTATCACATATATACTGTATGGACATGTCAAACACAACAACCCCCCCAAAAAACAGAATAATGTCATTTAGAGTTGCTTTGTTTGGGTTGGGGAGGTGTTGGGAAGTGGACTGTAATGTAGTTCGTTGTTTGGGTTGGGGAGGTGTTGGGAAGTGGACTGTAATGTGTGCTTTGTTTGGGTTGGGGAGGTGTTGGGAAGTGGACTGTAATGTGTGCTTTGTTTGGGTTGGGGCGGTGTTGGGAAGTGGACTGTAATGTGTGCTTTGTTTGGGTTGGGGAGTTGTTGGGAAGTGGACTGTAATGTAGTTCGTTGTTTGGGTTGGGGAGGTGTTGGGAAGTGGACTGTAATGTGTGCTTTGTTTGGGTTGGGGAGGTGTTGGGAAGTGGACTGTAATGTGTGCTTTGTTTGGGTTGGGGAGGTGTTGGGAAGTGGACTGTAATGTGTGCTTTGTTTGGGTTGGGGAGGTGTTGGGAAGTGGACTGTAATGTGTGCTTTGTTTGGGTTGGGGAGGTGTTAGGAAGTGGACTAATGTGTGCTTTGTTTGGGTTGGGGAGGTGTTGGGAAGTGGACTGTAATGTGTGCTTTGTTTGGGTTGGGGAGGTGTTGGGAAGTGGACTGTAATGTGTGCTTTGTTTGGGTTGGGGAGGTGTTGGGAAGTGGACTGTAATGTAGTTCGTTGTTTGGGTTGGGGAGGTGTTGGGAAGTGGACTGTAATGTATGCTTTGTTTGGGTTGGGGCGGTGTTGGGAAGTGGACTGTAATGTGTGCTTTGTTTGGGTTGGGGAGTTGTTGGGAAGTGGACTGTAATGTGTGCTTTGTTTGGGTTGGGAAGGTGTTGGGAAGTGGACTGTAATGTGTGCTTTGTTTGGGTTGGGGAGGTGTTGGGAAGTGGACTGTAATGTGTGCTTTGTTTGGGTTGGGGAGGTGTTGGGAAGTGGACTGTAATGTGTGCTTTGTTTGGGTTGGGGAGGTGTTGGGAAGTGGACTGTAATGTAGTTCGTTGTTTGGGTTGGGGAGGTGTTGGGAAGTGGACTGTAATGTGTGCTTTGTTTGGGTTGGGGAGGTGTTGGGAAGTGGACTGTAATGTGTGCTTTGTTTGGGTTGGGGAGGTGTTGGGAAGTGGACTGTAATGTGTGCTTTGTTTGGGTTGGGGAGGTGTTGGGAAGTGGACTGTAATGTGTGCTTTGTTTGGGTTGGGGAGGTGTTGGGAAGTGGACTGTAATGTAGTTCGTTGTTTGGGTTGGGGAGGTGTTGGGAAGTGGACTGTAATGTATGCTTTGTTTGGGTTGGGGCGGTGTTGGGAAGTGGACTGTAATGTGTGCTTTGTTTGGGTTGGGGAGTTGTTGGGAAGTGGACTGTAATGTGTGCTTTGTTTGGGTTGGGGAGGTGTTGGGAAGTGGACTGTAATGTGTGCTTTGTTTGGGTTGGGGAGGTTTTGGGAAGTGGACTGTAATGTGTGCTTTGTTTGGGTTGGGGAGTTGTTGGGAAGTGGACTGTAATGTAGTTCGTTGTTTGGGTTGGGGAGGTGTTGGGAAGTGGACTGTAATGTGTGCTTTGTTTGGGATGGGGAGGTATTGGGAAGTGGACTGTAATGTGTGCTTTGTTTGGGGTGGGGAGGTGTTGGGAAGTGGACTGTAATGTAGTTCGTTGTTTGGGTTGGGGAGGTGTTGGGAAGTGGACTGTAATGTATGCTTTGTTTGGGTTGGGGCGGTGTTGGGAAGTGGACTGTAATGTGTGCTTTGTTTGGGTTGGGGAGGTGTTGGGAAGTGGACTGTAATGTGTGCTTTGTTTGGGTTGGGGAGGTGTTGGGAAGTGGACTGTAATGTAGTTCGTTGTTTGGGTTGGGGAGGTGTTGGGAAGTGGACTGTAATGTGTGCTTTGTTTGGGTTGGGGAGGTGTTGGGAAGTGGACTGTAATGTGTGCTTTGTTTGGGTTGGGGAGGTGTTGGGAAGTGGACTGTAATGTGTGCTTTGTTTGGGTTGGGGAGGTGTTGGGAGGTGGACAGTAATGTAGTTCGTTGTTTGGGTTGGGGAGGTGTTGGGAAGTGGACTGTAATGTAGTTCGTTGTTTGGGTTGGGGAGGTGTTGGGAAGTGGACTGTAATGTAGTTCGTTGTTTGGGTTGGGGAGGTGTTGGGAAGTGGACTGTAATGTAGTTCGTTGTTTGGGTTGGGGAGGTGTTGGGAAGTGGACTGTAATGTGTGCTTTGTTTGGGTTGGGGAGGTGTTGGGAAGTGGACTGTAATGTGTGCTTTGTTTGGGTTGGGGAGGTGTTGGGAAGTGGACTGTAATGTAGTTCGTTGTTTGGGTTGGGGAGGTGTTGGGAAGTGGACTGTAATGTAGTTCGTTGTTTGGGTTGGGGAGGTGTTGGGAAGTGGACTGTAATGTGTGCTTTGTTTGGGTTGGGGAGGTGTTGGGAAGTGGACTGTAATGTGTGCTTTGTTTGGGTTGGGGAGGTGTTGGGAAGTGGACTGTAATGTGTGCTTTGTTTGGGTTGGGGAGGTGTTGGGAAGTGGACTGTAATGTGTGCTTTGTTTGGGTTGGGGAGGTGTTGGGAAGTGGACTGTAATGTGTGCTTTGTTTGGGTTGGGGAGGTGTTGGGAAGTGGACTGTAATGTAGTTCGTTGTTTGAGGTTAAAAATAACATTTTGAGTTCTGAGATAGAGACATTCTCTGAGGTAAGGTCGTTGTACCCATGGGTTTGCCATGGTTAGAGGGAGAGGTCTTCAAAATGGACCTGCGCCGAAATGGACCTGGGTCTTTCCCACCCTGGGTCTTTCCCACCCAGATATGCATCAATATCATTTTTATATAGAGACCCGTTCCGAACGGAACCTGAGGAGAACTAGGCCCATTCAACAGCAGAACGGTAATTTGTTAAAGCTACTTTAAAAAGCTAATAAAGAGTGAGAGGAGGGAGAGAGGTGTCACTCCAGCAGCAGGGGGAGGGACCAACCTGTGAAGGAGCTAATAAAGAGTGAGAGGAGGGAGAGAGGTGTCACTCCAGCAGCAGGGGGAGGGACCAAACTGTGAGGGAGTGACATCAAATCAAATCAAATGTTATTTGTCACATGAATACAACAGATGTAGACCTTACAGTGAAATGCTTACTTACAAGCCCTTAACCAACAATGCAGTTAAGAAAAATATGTGTTAAGTAAAAAATAGATCACTAAAAAATAAGAAATAAAATAACAAATAGTTAAAGAGCAGCAGTAAAATAACAGTAGTGAGGCTATATACAGGGGGTACCGGTACAGAGTCAATGTGGAGGTTATATACAGGGGGTACTGGTACAGAGTCAATGTGGAGGCTATATACAGGGGGTACTGGTATGGAGTCAATGTGCGGGGGCACAGGCTAGTCAAGGTAATTGAGGTAATATGTACATGTAGGTAGAGTTAAAGTGACTATGCATAGATAATAAACAGAGAATAGCAGCAGCACAAAAGAGGGGAGGGGGCAATGCAAATAATCTGGGTAGCTATTTGATTAGCTGTTCAGGAGTCTTGTGGCTTGGTGGTAGAAGCTGTTGAGAAGCCTTTTGGACCTAGACTTGGCGCTCCGGTACCGCATGCCGTGCGATATTAGAGAGAACAGTCTATGACTAGGGTGGCTGGAGTCTTTGACAATTTTTAGGGCCTTCTTCTGACACCGCCTGGTATAGAGGTCCTAGATGGCAGGAAGCTTGGCCCCAGTGATGTACTGGAACGTACGCACTACCTTCTTTAGTGTCTTGCGGTCCATGATAGATTGTTGATGATGTACAGTCGTGGCCAAAAGTTTTGAGAATGACACAAATATTAATTTCCACAAAGTTTGCTGCTTCAGTGTCTTTAGATATTTTTGTCAAGTGTCAAAGGCTTCTATTGACAATTACATGAAGTTGATGCAAAGAGTCAATATTTGCAGTTAACCCTTCTTTTTCAAGACCTCTGCAATCTGCCCTGGCATGCTGTCAATTAACTTCTGGGCCACATCCTGACTGATGGCAGCCCATTCTTGCATAATCAATGCTTGGAGTTTGTCAGAATTTGTGGGTTTTTGTTTGTCCACCCGCCTCTTGAGGATTGACCACAAGTTCTCAATGGGATTAAGGTCTGGGGAGTTCCCTGGCCATGGACACAAAATATCGATGTTTTGTTCCCCGAGCCACTTAGTTATCACTTTTGCCTTATGGCAAGGTGCTCCATCATGCTGGAAAAGGCATTGTTCATCAGGATGTGTTGGTAGCATTCGAGAAGCAACCCCACACATGAATGGTCTCAGGATGCTTTACTGTTGGCATGACACAGGACTGATGGTAGTGCTCACCTTGTCTTCTCCGGACAAGCTTTTTTCCAGATGCCCCAAACAATCGGAAAGGGGATTCATCAGAGAAAATTACTTTACCCCAGTCCTCAGCAGTCCAATCCCTGTACCTTTTGCAGAATATCAGTTGTCCCTGATGTTTTTCCTGGAGAGAAGTGGCTTCTTTGCTGCCCTTCTTGACACCAGGCCATCCTCCAAAAGTCTTCGCCTCACTGTGCGTGCAGATGCACTCACACCTGCCTTCTGCCATTCCTTAGCAAGCTCTGTACTGGTGGTGCCCACAATCCCGCAGCTGAATCAACTTTAGGAGACGGTCCTGGCGCTTGCTGGACTTTCTTGGGCACCCTGGAGCCTTCTTCAAAACAATTGAACCGCTCTCCTTGAAGTTCTTGATGAGCCGATAAATGGTTAATTTAGGTGCAATCTTACTGGCAGCAATATCCTTGCCTGTGAAGCCCTTTTTTGTGCAAAGCAATGATGATGGCACGTGTTTCCTTGCAGGTAACCATGATTGACAGAGGAAGAACAATGATTCCAAGCACCACCCTCCTTTTGAAGCTTCCAGTCTCTTATTCGAACTCAATCAGCATGAAAGAGTGATCTCCAGCCTTGTCCTCGTCAACACTCACACCTGTGTTAACGAGAGAATCACTGCCATGATGTCAGCTGGTCCTTTTGTGGCAGGGCTGAAATGCAGTGGAAATGTTTTTGGGGGATTCAGTTCATTTGCATGGCAAAGAGGGACTTTGCAATTAATTGCAATTAATCTGATCACTCTTCATAATATTCTGGAGTATATGCAAATTTCCATCATACAAACTGAGGCAGCAGACTTTGTGAAAATTAATAGTTGTGTCATTCTCAAAACTTTTGCCCACGACTGTAGACACCAAGGAACTTGAAGCTCTCAACCTGCTTCACTACAGCCCCATCGATGAGAATGGGAGCCTGTTCGGTCCTCCTTTTCCTGTAGTCAACAATCATCTCCTGTGTCTTGATCACGTTGAGGGAGAGGTTGTTGTCCTGGCACCACACTGCCAGGTCTCTGACCTCCTCCTTATAGACTGTCTCATCGTTGTCGGTGATCAGGCCTACTACTGTTGTGTCATCAGCAAACTTAATGATGGTGTTGGAGTCTTGCCTGGTCGTGCAGTCATGAGTGAACAGGGAGTACAGGAGGGGACTGAGCATGCACCCCTGAGGGGTCCCTGTGTTGAGGATCAGCGTGGCGGATGTGTTGTTACCTATCCTTACCACCTGGTGGGCGGCCCGTCAGGAAGTCCAGGATCCAGTTGCAGAGGGAGAGTTTTAGTCCCAGGGTCCTTAGCTTAGTGATGAGCTTTGAGGGCACTATGGTGTTGAACGCTGAGCTGTATTCAATGAATAGCATTCTCACGTAGGTGTTCCTCTTGTCCAGGTGTGAATGCGCAGTGTGGAGTGCAATAGAGACTGCATCGTCTGTGGATCTGTTGGGGTGGTATGCAAATTGGAGTGGGTCTAGGGTTTCTGGGATAATGGTTTTGATGTGAGCCATGACCAGCCTTTCAAAGCACTTCATGGCTACCGACGTGAGTGCTACGGGTCGGTAGTCATTTAGGCAGGTTACCTTAGTATTGTTGGACAGAGGCACTATGTGGTCTGCTTGAAACATGTTGTTATTACAGACTCAGACAGGGAGAGGTTGAAAATGTCAGTGAAGACACTTGCCAGTTGGTCAGTGCATGTACACATCCTGGTAATCCGCCTGGCCCTGCGGCCTTGTGAATGTTGACCTGTTTAAAGGTCTTACTCACATTGGCTGTGCAGAGCGTGAACACACAGTCGTCCGGAACAGCTGGCGCTCTCATGCATGTTCCAGTGTTACTTACCTTGAAGCGAGCATAGAAGTAATTTAGTTCATCTGGTAGGTTCGTGTCTCTGTGCAGCTCTCGCCTGTGCTTCCCTTTGTAGTCTGTAATAGTTTGCAAGCCCTGCCACATCCGAAAAGCATCGGAGCCGGTTTGTCGGAGGGCATAGAGGGAGTTCTTATAAGCTTCCAGAGAGGAGGGGGGAGGAATGGGAGAGAGTTGCCGCTCTAGCAGCAACAACAACAACTTCATTCATAATGTTAAGTAGCTGCCTACCTTTTGTCTCTTGGTCGTTGTAGCCTATCCTTCTTAAATTAATTATGTCAGTTTAATTTGATCTTCTATTGATTAGATACAGTTTATCCTAACTTTTGCTCAACGTGAAGGTTCTATGACTGTGGCCTATTGCCTCTTTGATGACTTACGATTGGCCAACAACATGCTACACGCGCAATGCTCCACTCTCGTGAGAAGCACAAGCAGCACTCTCTACTGCAGCAGTCACGTTTCGGATCTGTACGAGCCCACTTGGACAAGAAAGTTAAAAATACACATATCCGAGACCTCTGACAATTTTTTCAGAGCTGACCCCGTCCCGTGACAATATTTAGAATTCTTGATCCGGAACCGCTCTGATCCCGGATCGGGTCCCAGAACAGGTCTTGGGTATTTGGGTACAGGTGGATCCGTGAAGACCTCTAGTTAGAGGTTCCAAACCCTTTTCATGGATTCTATTTCCATGGTGTCACCAACCGCTAGGACAAGACTTCTGCTGCTGTGACCTCAGCAGCTCCTCTCTCCATTCTGAGCACAAATACAAATAACTCATATGGAGAGAGCCCATGGAAAATGGCCGCCAGTTTAAAGACATGAGCTGATTCAGTACCTTTGCCTTCGGTATCCAGTTGACATCTTTTTTTGTCATTTTGACTTCCACATTTTGACTTCCACATTTTGACTTCCAAATTCCGAATGCACTTGTACCTTAACACCACCGTACGTAGGATAAGAGCGTCTGTTAAGTGATTAAACATGTACAATGAACAATCCTTACATGGAACATAAAGGAATTAAATACTGATCAAAAAGGTCTGTTGTAATAAAGGAATCATGAACAATGAATGTCGTTTCACAGATTAATAACTAGCTGGCATATTTTAAGATAAATTACATCATTTAATATCCATTTAGGTGACGCGTGTATTATCATTACCGATTAATTATTAACGTTGCAATATAAAAAATTCATTTCTAGTAATACAACAAAAACACTTAAGAGTTCTGACAGAGAGGGATAGAGAGGCTGTGGGTAGCTAGGCTAGCACTGTAGGGTTCAATACGACTCCAATGCAATTACCAGAGCAATCAACCAATGTCGAGAACAGTCGACAAGAGGACCTTTTTAAGAATACGACATCTGAAATACGTTGAGACACTTGACTTGTCTTGAAAACCCTTTTTAAACAGCAGAAGATTGTGGGGAGATTGTTATTAAAGCATGACCCATTTGAATCTTTGTCACACGGTAGTCAGGTGACACTTTCAGAGCCTGGCTGAAAACGTTAGTATTCTAGAATTGAGCTTGTAGTATTCATTTTCATTTCCTTGAATTTAGTTAAGTGGGTTTCTATTTGAACCTTACTGTGGGCAGGTTGCCACTATTTGCTACCAAGTTCTTTGGCTCTGCATTGATTTAACCCATCTAGAGGAACGTCAGAGCAATACAAATACATGTGGATTCATTGGTTGTTATATAATTTAGCATGTCTCTAAGAGTAAGTACCAGAGACATGCTGAATTACTCTACCTCATCAAGGAAGCACGTTTTCGGTGTTTCCCCAAAATCCGGTCCCTGAGTTTGATTGAATAGGAATGAGAGAGTTTTGCTGTGGGCCTTCAGTGGACAATCTGCAGGCGTTGACACAGAGAGCTGCCCCATTACTGGCTTGCAATTGTTAGCGGAATTGGTGAGGAAGGGGATTTTATTAGTCAATGACGTTGGAATTGAATCAGTGCCTGAATACACAGCACCCTGTTTCTACCTTCACAAAAACACACACACACACACCCGACCAGTCGCGACCCGACGGCTTTTTAGAAAAGCCAGGCTGATAAAGGTCAGCTGCTCTGCGCCCGTTTCATTAGCTACTCAAACCATTTCGCCTGTTTCATTTAAATAAATGGAAACCTCATTATATGAGGCACCCTGGGTTTGTTCCTCTAGCACTTTTGTATTGTCATTCATATGCAAATGTCTCATCAGGAAATGCATTTAACAGTGCCTAAACCCAGAATGCAGCGGTGGTGACAATATTTATCTATTTCTGTCATTATATTTCTTTATTTCTCTCTCTTTCCTTGCTCTCTCTCTCTCTTTCCTTGCTGTCTCTCTCTTTCCTTGCTGTCTCTCTCTCTTTCCTTGCTGTCTCTCTCTTTCCTTGCTGTCTCTCTTTCCTTGCTGCCTGTCTCTCTCTTTCCTTGCTGTCTCTCTTTCCTTGCTGTCTGTCTCTCTCTTTCCTTGTTGTCCCTCTCTTTCCTTGCTGTCTCTCTCTCTCTCTTGCTGTCTCTCTCTTTCCTTGCTTTCTCTCTCTCTTGCTGTCTCTCTCTCTTGCTGTTTTTCTCTCTTTCCATACTGTCTCTCTCTTGCTGTCTCTCTCTCTTGCTCTCTCTCTCTCTCTTGTTGTCTATCTCTCTTTCCTTGCTCTCTTAATTCAGTTCTCTCTTTCCTTGCTGTCTGTCTCTCTCTCTTTCCTTGCTGTCTGTCTCTCTCTTCCTTGCTGTCTATCTCTCTCTTTCCTTGCTGTCTGTCTGTCTCTCTATTTCCTTGCTATTTGTCTCTCTCTTTCCTTGCTCTCTCTCTCTCTCTCTTGCTGCCTCTCTCTCTCTTTCCTTAATGTCTGTCTGTCTCTTTTTTGCTGTCTGTCACCTACATAGTGTTTTTTGTGTATTTGTTGCTGAGACAGACAAACGAGAAAACAAAATCATGTCTCTGAAGTTCTGAAGTTCTGGCTCTGCAGTTCAGTTTGTAGGTGACTTTATCAGTGGGTATGAAGTTCTGGCTCTGCAGATCAGTTTGTAGGTGACTTTATCAGTGGGTATGAAGTTCTGGCTCTGCAGATCAGTTTGTAGGTGACTTTATCAGTGGGTATGAAGTTCTGGCTCTGCAGCTCAGTTTGTAGGTGACTTTATCAGTGGGTATGAAGTTCTGGCTCTGCAGTTCAGTTTGTAGGTGACTTTATCAGTGATAAATAGGTTTTTATTGAGTGTATAATGCCAGTGTTTTAGTAGGCCGGTGGTGTGCTTGGCAGAGAGAGAGAGAGAGAGAGCGGGCACAGAGAGAGAGAGAGAGAGGGCACAGAGAGAGAGAGAGAGAGAGCGGGCACAGAGAGAGAGAGAGAGAGAGCGGGCACAGAGAGAGAGAGAAAGAGAAAGGGGGCACAGAGAGAGAGAGAGAGAGAGGGGGGTACAGAGAGAGAGAGAAAGAGAAAGGGGGCACAGAGAGAGAGAGAGAGAGAGGGGGGTACAGAGAGAGAGAGAAAGAGAAAGGGGGCACAGAGAGAGAGAGAGAGAGAGAGAGGGGGGCACAGAGAGAGAGGGGCACAGAGAAAGAGAGAGACAGGAAGATATTTACCTCTGAAGAAAAAAGTTTGTGGACCTGCTAAAATGGAACATATTTCAATCACTTATTTTTTATATTTTTTGTTCCTCCTGTTTTTTCTATCTTTCTGGCAACGGTGAGGGCAGAGCTGTCCGACGGAGGCCACATCTCCACTCCTTACAAGTTTTCAGCCATTAGATTTAATCTGCTCTATAATAAAGAAGTCTTTCTCTGCCTTGCCTCCAGATAAAGACTGTCTCAGGGTCTGTGGCCTCATTAACTCTGACCATGACCCATTGGTTCTCTTCTCTTTCTTCCCTGCCGTTAGTCGGCCATCATTTTTGAACCGCCGATGTTGACTCAATCTTGTAGTTGATTCTCAACCAGGTTTTGTGTCTGATTTCCATTGATGCACATACTTATCAACATCCCTACTTTCTCTCTTTCTAGTTCTCCCTCATTCTGTTTTAACCTTCAATCCCTTCTGACTGTGCTCAAGCTGTGGTTGAAGTAGAGAGAGAGGGTAACGGTTGAGTAGGTGTAGCAATTTTAGCAGGAGTTGTTTGCACAGCCCTGTCTTGGGGCCTTTTGTTTGGGAATGAGATCACAGTGGCCAATCAAGACGTTTATCCGTGCAGATAATGGTATTGTGGGTAGTGAGAGGTCACCAAGAATATGTACTGTACCAAAACAGCAGACATTGAATCTAAAATGGAACACAGAGGCAACCACAGTGCTTTAAATGATATGAGAGAACAATATGATTAAATAGATGGTACACACGTTAAAATGACAGGAATATTTTTTAGATGTATTGATGCAATGCTCTCTACCAAAAGTTTGACATACAGTATGAGCTGCATGGGGATAGCTTCAGTAGCCTTCCAGTATTTTCCAGCCCCAAGAGAATTGATCCCTCTACCCCTGATTGATCAATTCAGAGTGACAGCTCCGGCCCAAGAAAGATCCATCTCCTTCATGTCTTTAATGGGCCACTTTCTCTAATCTACGACTCAATTTCCTGTCATTTGTGGCTAATTTAAAGGGCGATAAGGCCATCTCCGGCTGCATTAATTTCACGCTGGCCTATAGCTCCTCAATGTCGAGCACACAGAATAACATTGTCTATCGATGGGCTGTCTTCTCCTCTGATCCACTATTGGACAAAAGGAATCTTTTAATTAGTGTTCCGTGTTCTGTCCAGGATTTTTATTGCGTCTATCTGTTTTGTACAGTTTGTGGTCCAGAAAAGACTTAATCAGATAAGGCTGGCATGCTTTTCCTTATTTTATCTCTTTCTCTACTTCCATCTCTGTGTAGACTACTGCCATTTGGTCAGAGCAGCTATTCCTTGCTAAGCAGTAACCATGGAAATAGTTTACGTAAGGCATTATTATATAGGATAAAGGGGTAATTTGTGTTATTCGCTTGTATCAATCACGTACAGGCAGTTCTAAAGCACTCGCCGCATTCCAATTCTGCCTTCCGAGTGTTAAGACCGAGGTGCGTTTGGAATTGATGGGCTCTGCTGTACTGTAATTACACATATTGACATACTTGTGTTCGGGGAATTACATAGGTTATTCAAGTTTAAAGTTGTATTAGTCATGTGGACGGGATGCACATGGTACACATCGTCCAATGAAATGCTTACTGGCAGGTTCCTTCTGGACAATGGAACAATAATAATGAATAATAAAGGATAAGAATGTGAACATAAAGTAAATGGTTCAGTAGAATAGAATAAACAGTTTAGCATCAGTATAATACAGGAAGGCACAATTTATAGTACAATATTTACATATGTTTTGGGGATGGGGTAGTGTATAAACTGAGCAGTATAGTAACAGTCTGGTAGCAGTGATGTGTGTAGCATGAATGTACTGTATGTGTGTGTGTAGCATGAATGTACTGTATGTGTGTGTGTAGCATGAATGTACTGTATGTGTGTGTGTAGCATGAATGTACTGTATGTGTGTGTGTAGCATGAATGTACTGTATGTGTGTGTGTAGCATGAATGTACTGTATGTGTGTGTGTAGCATGAATGTACTGTATGTGTGTGTGTAGCATTAATGCATACAGCATCTTCACAAAGTATCCAGACCCCTTAAACTTATTCCACATTTTGGTTGTGTTACAGCCTGAATTCAATATGGATTAAATAGTTGTTTTTCTCTCACCCATCTACACACGATACCCCGTCATGACAAAGAGAAAACATTATTTTATACATGTATGCACATTTATAAAAAATTAAATACAGAAATATCTCATTTCCATAAGAATCCACACCCCTGAGTCAATACATGTTAGAATCACATTTGGCAGTGATTACAGCTGTGAGTATTTCTGCTGAAAGGTGAATTCATCTCCCAGTGTCTGGTGGAAAGCAGACTGAACCAGGTTTTCCTGTCACGTTCTGACCATAGTTCTTGTGTGTTTTGCTTGTTTTAGTGTTGGTCAGGACGTGAGCTGGGTGGGCATTCTATGTTGTGTGTCTTGTTTGTCTGTTTCTATGTTTGGCCTAATATGGTTCCCAATCAGAGGCAGGTGTTTTGTGTTGTCTCTGATTGGGAATCATATATAGGTGTCTTGTTTTGTGTTGGGGTTTGTGGGTGGTTGTTTCCTGTCTTTGTGTTTTCTCTGCACCAGATAGGGCTGTATCGGTTTGCCACTTTTTGTTATTTTGTATTGTTGTAAGTGTTCACGTTATTGGTAATTAAACATGTTGAGCACTGGCTACGCTGCGTGTTGGTCCGATCCCTGCTACACCTTCTCTTCTCTTGAAGAGGAGGAAGGCTGCCGTTACACATACCCATAACATGATGCAACCACCACTATGCTTGAAAATATGGAGAGTGGTCCTCAGTAATGCGTTGTATTGGATTAGCCCCAAACATAACAGTATGTATTCAGGACAAAAAGTGAATTGTTTTGCCAAATTGTTTGCAGTATTACTTTAGTGCCTTGTTGCAAACAGGATGCATGTTTTGGATTATCTTTTTTCTGTACAGGCTTCCTTCTTTTTACTCTGTCATTTAGTTTAGTATTGTGGAGTAACTACTATGTTGATCCATCTTCAGTTTTCTCCTATCACAGCCATTCAACTCTGTAACTATGTGACTTATGTGACTTGTTAAGTCAATATTTACTCTTCAACTTATTTAGGCTTGGCATAACAAAGGGGTTAAATATTTATAAACTAATTACATTTCAGCTCTGAATTTTTTTTCATTTGTAAAAAATCTTGAAGAAACATAATTCCACTTTGACATTATGGGGTATTGTGTGTTTAGGCCAGCAACAAATATCTCAATTTAATCCATTTTAAATTCTGGTTGTAACACAACAACATGTGGAAAAAGTCAAAAGGTGAGAATACATTCTGAAGGCCCTGTGTGTGTGCGTGTGTATATGTGTCTGAGTGAGTGATTGAGTGAGTGCATGTGTGCTAAGGTGCAGAGAATCAGTGCAGGTGGTCAGTCCAGTTCAAGTGTTCAGCAGTCTGATGGGTTGTAGATAAAAACTGTCTCTGAGCCTGTTGGTATCAGACTTCATGCTCCGGTACCGTCTACCTGACGCTATGGGAGAGAACAGCTCGTGGCTGGGGTGTATGGGGTCCTTGATGATGCTTCCTCAGGCACCGTGTAGAGTTGATGTCCTGGATGGGTGGGAACACGGTCCCAGTGATGTACTGGGCTGTCTTCACCACCCGCTGGAGGTCCACGGTCCCAGTGATGTACTGGGCCGTCTTCACCGCTCGCTGGAGGTCCACGGTCCCAGTGATGTACTGGGCCGTCTTCACCGCTCGCTGGAGGTCCACGGTCCCAGTGATGTACTGGGCCGTCTTCACCGCTCGCTGGAGGTCCACGGTCCCAGTGATGTACTGGGCCGTCTTCACCGCTCGCTGGAGGTCCACGGTCCCAGTGATGTACTGGGCCGTCTTCACCGCCCGCTGGAGGTCCACGGTCCCAGTGATGTACTGGGCCGTCTTCACCGCTCGCTGGAGGTCCACGGTCCCAGTGATGTACTGGGCCGTCTTCACCGCTCGCTGGAGGTCCACGGTCCCAGTGATGTACTGGGCCGTCTTCACCGCCCGCTGGAGGTCCACGGTCCCAGTGATGTACTGGGCCGTCTTCACCGCCCGCTGGAGGTCCACGGTCCCAGTGATGTACTGGGCCGTCTTCACCGCTCGCTGGAGGTCCACGGTCCCAGTGATGTACTGGGCCGTCTTCACCGCCCGCTGGAGGTCCACGGTCCCAGTGATGTACTGGGCCGTCTTCACCGCCCGCTGGAGGTCCACGGTCCCAGTGATGTACTGGGCCGTCTTCACCGCTCGCTGGAGGTCCACGGTCCCAGTGATGTACTGGGCCGTCTTCACCGCCCGCTGGAGGTCCACGGTCCCAGTGATGTACTGGGCCGTCTTCACCGCCCGCTGGAGGTCCACGGTCCCAGTGATGTACTGGGCCGTCTTCACCACCCGCTGGAGGTCCACGGTCCCAGTGATGTACTGGGCCGTCTTCACCACCCGCTGGACGTCCACGGTCCCAGTGATGTACTGAGCCGCCTTCACCACCCGCTGGAGGGCCACGGTCCCAGTGATGTACTGGGCTGTCTTCACCACCCGCTGGACGTCCACGGTCCCAGTGATGTACTGGGCCGTCTTCACCACCCGCTGGACGTCCACGGTCCCAGTGATGTACTGGGTCGTCTTCACCACCCGCTGGACGTCCACGGTCCCAGTGATGTACTGGGCCGTCTTCACCACCCGCTGGACGTCCACGGTCCCAGTGATGTACTGGGCCGTCTTCACCACCTGCTGGAGGGCCTTGCTGTTGTGGACAGAGCAATTCCCGTACCAGGCCATGATGCAACGTGTCAGGATGCTCTCGATGATGCAGTGGTAGTATTTTGAGAGGTCCCGGGGTGGCATGACACATTTCTTTAGCCAACCTAGGAAGTAGAGACGTTTTTGCGCCCTCTTGACAAGAGTGGCGGTGTTGTTGGTCCATGTCAAAGTCCTATATGATGGTGGATGCCGATGAACTTAAAACTGCTGACTCTCTCTAATGCAGTCCAGTTGATGTGGATCGGGGGCATGTTCCCTCCTCTGCTTCAATCAACGTTTTTCTGATGTTGAAGGAGAGGTTGTTGTCGATGCCAATGCACAATGCCAATTCACTTACCTCCTTCCTATAGGCTGACTCGTTGTTGTTGGTTATCAGGTCCTACAACCATGGTGTTGGTCAGAAAGTTCTCCTGCTAACTATGACAAGACAGAAAGACTGACCGACAGATATTATCATGGTGAAGATATGACCTGTTGATAAGCATAACTGGAATGACTGGAAGCCTAATGCTGTTATTTGTCATAAAAAGCCCTTGAAGTTAAAACAAACAGTCAGGCCTGTTTGCCAAAAGAGCAAATTGCAGTGAATTGCTGAAAATTATGCAAATTGCTATGAAAAAGCTAAGCGCAAACTCCCTTGGCATTACATCAAGGCGTTTTCTAAATAAAATGGATGAATGTGGCATTTCCTGAGATAAGCTAGTCAACTGCAGTGGTCACGACTGCTTTACATTTACTGTACATAATATAGGAGCAGCAGGTAGTCTAGAGGTTAAGAGCGTTGGGCCAGTAATCACAAGGTTGCTGGTTCGAATTCCCGAGCCCCGACTAGGTGAAAGCAATCTGCTGATGTGCCCTAGAGTAAGGCACTTGCTAAATTTAGTAAAATCATTCATAATGATCTACAAGGCTCAGTCCACTGTTCAAATGGTCAGATCCATCAAAAGAGCCTGACTTGTTTGGCATCATAACTAATAATGGTGTTAAGACAAATGACATATCATTAGCCATATATGTATATGAAATGTGATGAAATCATAAATGTTTTTTTTTACCATCAGAATAACTTTAGGCTGGGATTTTAGTGGACAGAGAGAGCTTAGCTAGTTGACAGTTTGTTCCGTAAGCCTATATACAGCTGAAGTCGGAGGTTTACATACACTTATGTTGGAGTCATTAAAACTCGTTTCTCAACCACTCCACAAATGTCTTGTTAACAAACTATAGTTTTCGCAAGTCGGTTAGGACATCTACTTTGTGCATGACACAAGTAATATTTCCAACAATTGTTTACAGACAGATTATTTCACTCATAATTCACTGTATCACAATTCCAGTGGGCAAGAAGTTTACATACACTAAGTTGACTGTGCCTTTAAACAGCTTGAGCAAATGATGTCATGGCTTTAAAAGCTTCTGATAGGCTAATTGACATAATTTGAGTCAATTGGAGGTGTACCTGTGGATGTATTTCAAGGCCTCCTTTTACACTCAGTGCCTCTTTGCTTGACATCATGGGAAAATCAAAAGAAATCAGCCAAGACCTCAGAAAAAATAAGTTGTAGACCACAAGTCTGGTTCATCCTTGGGAGCAATTTCCAAATGCCTGAAGGTACCACGTTCATCTATACAAACAATAGTACGCAAGTATAAACACCATGGGACCACGCAGCCGCCATACCGCTCAGGAAGGAGACGCGTTCTGTCTCCTAGAAATGAACGTACTTTGGTGCGAAAAGTGCAAATCCATCCGAGAACAACAGCAAAGGACCTTGTGAAGATGCTGGAGGAAACAGGTACAAAAGTATATATAACCACAGTAAAACGAGTCCTATATCGACATAACCTGAAAGGCCTCTCAGCAAGGAAGAAGCCACTGCTCCAAAACCGCCATGAAAATTCCAGACTACGATTTGCAACTGCACATGGAGCCAAAGATCGTACTTTTTGGAGAAATGTCCTCTGGTCTGATGAAACAAAAATAGAACTGTTTGGCCATAATGACCATCGTTATGTTTGGAGGAAAAAAGGGGAGGCTTGCAAGCCTAAGAACACCATGCCAACCGTGAAGCACAGGGGTGTCAGTATCATGTTGTGGGGGTGCTTTTCTGCAGGAGGGGCTGGTGCTCTTTACAAAATAGATGTCATCATGAGGACGGAAAATGATGTGGATATATTGAAGCAACATCTGAAGACATCGGTCAGGAAGTTAAAGCTTGGTCGGAAATGGGTCTTCCAAATGAACAATGACCCCAAGCATAATTCCAAAGTTGTGGCAAAATGGCTCAAGGACAACAAAGGTATTGGAGTGGCCATCACAAAGCTCTGACCTCAATCGCATAGACAATTTGTGGGCAGAACTGAAAAAGCGTGTGCAAGTAAGGAGGCCTACAAATCTGACAAAGTTACACCAGCTCTGTCAGGAAGAATGGGCCAAAATTCACCCAACTTATTGTGGGAAGCTTGTTGAAGGCTACACAAAACGTTTGACCCAAGTTAAACCATTTAAAGGCAATGCTACCAAATACTAATTGAGTGCATGTAAACTTCTGACCCACTGGGAATGTGATGAAATAAATAAAAGCTGAACTAAATCATTCTCTCTGTAACGTCCTGACCAGAGTTCTTATGTGTTTTGCTTGTTTAGTGTTGGTCAGGACGTGAGCTGGGTGGGAATTCTATGTTGTGTGTCTAGTTAGTCTGTTTCTGTGTCCAGCCTAATATGGTTCTCAATCAGAGACAGCTGTCAATCGTTGTCCCTGATTGAGAATCATATATAGGTGGCTTGTTTTGTGTTGGGGATTGTGGATGGTTGTTTCCTGTCTTTGTGTTTTGTCTGCACCAGCTAGGACTGTGACGGTTAGTTTGTTTTGTCATTTTGTATAGTGTCTTGTTTTGTGTTAATTAAATCATGGAAAATTACCACGCTGCACATTGGTCCTCAGATCCTTCTCGCCTCTCCTCGTCTGAGGAGGAGGACGACTTAGACTGCCGTTACAGAACCACCCACCAAACTCGGACCAAGCAGCGTGAGTACGAGCAGCAGCGGCCCACTATACAGGAATCCTGGACATGGGAGGAAATTCTGGAGGGTAAAGGACACTGGGCTCACATTGGAGAATATCGCCGCTCTCGGGAAGAGATGGAGGCAGCTAAAGCCCAGGAGCGGTGGTATGAGGAGGCAGCACGGAAGCGTGGCTGGAAGCCCGTGAAGAAACCCCAAAAATTTCTTGGGGGGGGGGGGGGGGGGGCTAAAGGGTAGTGTGGCGAAGGTAGGTAGGAAACCTGCGCCCACTTCCCATGCTTACCATGGAGAGCGGGAGTACGGGCAGACACCGTGTTATGCGGAAGAGCGCACAGTGTCTCCTGTACGTGTGCATAGCCCGGTGCGGGTTATTCCACCTCCCCGCACTGGCCGGGCTAGATTGAGCATTGAGCCAAGTGCCATGAAGCCGGCTCTACATATCTGGCCTCCAGTACGTCTCCTCGGGCCGGTGTACATGGCACCAACCTTACGCATGGTGTCCCCGGTTCGCCAACACAGCCCAGTGCGGGTTATTCCACCTCCCCGCACTGGACGGGCTACGGGGAGCATTCAACCAGGTAAGGTTGGGCAGGCTCGGTGCTCAAGGGAGCCAGTACGCCTGCACGGTCCGGTATATCCGGCGCCACCTTCCCGCCCCAGCCCAGTACCACCAGTGCCTACACCTCGCACCAGGCTTCTAGTGCATCTCCAGAGCCCTGTTCCTCCTCCACGCACTCTCCCTGTGGTGCGTGTCTCCAGCCCAGTGCCTCCAGTTCCGGTACCACGCACCAGGCTTATAGTGCGCCTCGAGAGTCCAGTGTGCCCTGTTCCTGTTCCCCGCACTAGCCTTGAGGTGCGCGTCTCCAGTCCGGTACCACCAGTTCCGGCACCACGCACCAGGCCTACTGTGCGCCTCAGCAGGTCAGAGTCGGCCGTCTGCCTAACGCCGCCTGCACTGCTCGTCTGCCCAGCACCGTCTGTACTGCCTGCCTGCTCAACGCCGCCTGCACTGTTCGTCTGTCCAGCGCCGTCTGAGCTGCCTTCACTGCTCGTCTGCCCAGCGCCGTCTGAGCTGCCTGCCTGCCCAGCACCATCTGAGCCATCCGTCTGCCCAGCGCCATCTGAGCCATCCGTCTGCCCAGCGCCATCTGAGCCATCCGTCTGCCCAGCGCCATCTGAGCCATCCGTCTGCCCAGCGCCATCTGAGCCATCTGTCTGCCACGAGCCATTAGAGCCGCCCGTCTGTCCCGAGCCATTAGAGCCGTCCGTCAGTCAGGAGCCGCCAGAGCCGCCAGCCAGTCAGGAGCCGCCAGAGCCGCCAGCCAGTCAGGAGCCGCCAGAGCCGCCAGCCAGTCAGGAGCCGCCAGAGCCGCCAGCCAGTCAGGAGCTGCCAGAGCCGCCAGCCAGTCAGGAGCTGCCAGAGCCGCCAGCCAGTCAGGAGCTGCCAGAGCCGCCAGCCAGTCAGGAGCTGCCAGAGCCGCCAGCCAGTCATGAGCTGCCTTCCAGTCATGAGCTTCCTTCCAGTCATGAGCTGCCCTCCAGTCATGAGCTGCCCTCCAGTCATGAGCTGCCCTACAGTCATGAGCTGCCCTACAGTCCGGAGCTGCCACTCAGTCCGGAGCTGCCACTCAGTCCGGAGCTGCCACTCAGTCCGGAGCTGCCACTCAGTCCGGAGCTGCCATTCGTCGTGAGTTGCCTCTCTGTCCTGAGCTACCTCTCTGTCCTGAGCTACCTCTCTGTCCTGAGCTACCTCTCTGTCCTGAGCTACCTCCTAAATCATGTGGGGGCCTTGGGGAGGATTCTTAGGCCAAGGTCGTGGGCGAGGGTCGCCACTCAAAGGACGCTAAGGAGGGGGACAAAGACAGTGGTGGAGTGGTGTCCTCGTCCTGCGCCGGAGCCGCCACCGCGGACAGATGCCCACCCAGACCCTCCTCTTGAGTTTTAGGGGTGCGTTCGGAGTCCGCACCTCAGGAGGGGGGTACTGTAACGTCCTGACCAGAGTTCTTATGTGTTTTGCTTGTTTAGTGTTGGTCAGGACGTGAGCTGGGTGGGAATTCTATGTTGTGTGTCTAGTTAGTCTGTTTCTGTGTCCAGCCTAATATGGTTCTCAATCAGAGACAGCTGTCAATCGTTGTCCCTGATTGAGAATCATATATAGGTGGCTTGTTTTGTGTTGGGGATTGTGGGTGGTTGTTTCCTGTCTTTGTGTTTTGTCTGCACCAGCTAGGACTGTGACGGTTAGTTTGTTTTGTCATTTTGTATAGTGTCTTGTTTTGTGTTAATTAAATCATGGAAAATTACCACGCTGCACATTGGTCCTCAGATCCTTCTCGCCTCTCCTCGTCTGAGGAGGAGGACGACTTAGACTGCCGTTACACTCTCTACTATTATTCTGACATTTCACATTCTTAAAAGAAAGTGGTGATCCTACCTGACCTAAAACAGGTAATTTTTTGCTAGGATTAAATGTCAGGAATAGTGAAAAACTGAGTTAAATGTATTTGGCTAAGGTGTATGTAAACTTCCCACTTCAACTGTACATTATTTTTTTACCTTTATTTAAATAGGCAAGTCATTTAAGGACAAATTCTTATTTTCAATAACGGCCTAGGAACAGTGTGCTTACTGCCTTTTTCAGGGGCGGAATAACAGGTTTTTTCCTTGTCAGCACAGGGATTCGATCTTGCAACCTTTCGGTTACAATTCCAACGCTCTAACCACTAGGCTACCTGTCGCCCCATCATGATCTTTAGAGTGTTCTTCTGAGACCTTGTAAACCAGATTTCAAAATGACATTTTTAGTATCTTAATGTACTTTTCTGTGTTCTACATCATGGAAGCAGATAGATAGGGAGGGAGGGAGGGAGGGAGGGAGGGAGGGAGAGAGAGAGAGAGAGAGAGAGAGGAGAGAGAGGACGAGAGAGAGGAAGAGAGAGATATACAGAGAGAGAGAAAGAGAGAGAGAGGAAGATAGAGAGAGAGAGGGAGAGCGAGAAAGAGAGAGAGAAAGAGCGAGATGAAGAGAGAGAGGAAGAGAGAGAGGAAGATAGAGATTGAGAGACAGAGAGAGAGGAAGATAGAGATTGAGAAACAGAGAGAGAGGAAGAGAGAGAGGAAGATAAAGAGAAAGAGAGAGAGAGAGGGAGAGAGAGAAAGATAGTGAGAAGAGAGAGAGGAAGAGAGAGAGGAAGAGAGAGATATACAGAGAGAGAGAAAGAGAGAGATGAAGAGAGAGAGAGACGAGAGAATGAGAGAGAGAGAAAAAGAGAGAGAGAGAGAGCAATAGAGAAAGAGAGAGAGAGAGAGAGAGAGAGAGAGAGAGAGAGAGAGAGAGAGAGAGAGAGAGAGAGAGAGAGAGAGAGAGAGAGATAAAGAGGGAGAGAGAGAGAGAGAGAGAGAAAGAGAGATAGTGAGAAGAGAGAGAGGAGAGAGAGGAAGAGAGAGATATACAGAGAGAGAGAAAGAGAGAGATGAAGAAAGAGAGAGACGAGAGAATGAGAGAGAGAGAAAAAGAGAGAGAGAGAGAGCAATAGAGAAAGAGAGAGAGGGAGAGAGAGAATGGGAGAGGGAGAAAGAGAGAGGGAGAGAATGGGAGAGGGAGAAAGAGAGAGAGAGAGAGAGGGAGAGGGAGAAAGAGAGAGGGAGAGAATGGGAGAGGGAGTGAGAGAGAGAAAGAGGGATGAAGAAGAGAGTGGGTTTTTCCCCTACCCCAGTAGATACTGGAACACATGTTTTGATTGAAGATCCATTTGTACCAAGTAACCAATTAGAAGACAGAAATAACACAGAAACTGCAGTGCACCAAATAGTTGTGAAGAATGGGTGGTCACTCACATGCAAATAGTTCTTTCCACTTCAATTAGAAGGATTTATTTTCTAGTGCTTTCTCAGAATCCTCTGACCCGGGAAATGACTGGCTTTGTCCTTGAGGTCCCGGTCTGAAGGTGAGGACAGACAGAGCGACCAGGCTCTGATTTTACAGGTCAGATAGCTTCTCCACTCTCTCACAGTGGGACCGGTGCTAGTGGTTTGTGTGTGTGTGTGCCTGTGTCTCTGTGTGTGTGTGTGTGTGTGTGTGTGTGTGTGTGTGTGTGTGTGTGTGTGTGTGTGTGTGTGTGTGTGTGTGTGTGTGTGTGTGTGTGTGTGTGTGTGTGTGTGTGTGTGTGTGTGTGTGTGCATTGTCTTTGCCATGTTCACCTCTAACTGGACTGTTCCCTCGAAATCCAATAAGGCAATGTTTCTAGCATTGTCATAACAGTCTTCTGATCTTACTTTCATGAGGGCTGGTCCCACCTTTCATGAGGGCTGGTCCCACCTTTCATGAGGGCTGGTCCCACCATTCATAAGGGCTGGTCCCACCTTTCATGAGGGCTGGTCCCACCATTCATGAGGACTGGTCCCACCTTTCATGAGAGCTGGTCCCACCTTTCATGAGGGCTGGTCCCACCTTTCATGAGGACTGGTCCCACCTTTCATGAGGACTGGTCCCACCTTTCATGAGGGCTGGTCCCACCTTTCATGAGGGCTGGTCCCACCATGAGGCTGGTTCTACCATTCATAAAGGCAAGTCCAACCTAATGATGTGACTCCAGCTAGCGTTAGCTACAAATAATTAGTGTCTGTCTGTCAATATGTGTTAAGCCAGCAGAATCCATTAGTGCCTTGGGGCCTGCCAGGCAAAAATGTTGTCTCTTATAAAGTTCTGTTTAAGCCCTCTCATCAGAGTATTTACTTTCCTCCGTCTCTAACTCCAATGGACGCCAATTAGGGATCGGTATTACACTATTCTAATAATGTCAATTTTTGGGGGATATCCGGATAGTCAAAATTCCTCTTAAGGCCCCCAAAAGGCTAGGGCTGGCTCTGACTGCATGTGTGGGTATAGATGAGGGTACATATATGGGTATAGCTGAAAATTCTACTAAAGTAGGACGTTTGCCACAAACACATATGGGCCATTGTAATGTATGTAGCTGCTTGACATACCTGGGAGAGTATATTTACATACCTGGGAGAGTATATTTACATACCTGGGAGAGTATATTTACATACCTGGGAGAGTATATTTACATACCTGGGAGAGTATATTTACATACCTGGGAGAGTGTCTTTACATACCTGGGAGAGTATATTTACATACCTGGGAGAGTATATTTACATACCTGGGGGAGTATATTTACATACCTGGGAGAGTATATTTACATACCTGGGAGAGTATATTTACATACTTGGGGGAGTATATTTACATACCTGGGAGAGTATATTTACATACCTAGGAGAGTATATTTACATACCTGGGAGAGTATATTTACATACCTGGGAGAGTATATTTACATACCTGGGAGAGTATATTTACATACCTGGAAGAGTATATTTACATACCTGGGAGAGTATATTTACATACCTGGGAGAGTATATTTACATACCTGGAAGAGTATATTTACATACTTGGGGAGTATATTTACATACTTGGGGGAGTATATTTACATACCTGGGGGAGTATATTTACATACTTGGGGGAGTATATTTACATACCAGGGAGAGTATATTTACATACCTTGGAGAGTATATTTACATACTTGGGGGAGTATATTTACATACTTGGGAGAGTATATTTACATACCTGGGAGAGTATATTTACATACTTGGGGGAGTATATTTACATACCTGGGATAGTATATTTACACACTTGGGGGAGTATATATACATACTTGGGGGAGTATACTTACATACTTGGGGGAGTATATTTACATACCTGGGGGAGTATATTTACATACCTGTGAGAGTATATTTACATACTTGGGGGAGTATATTTACTGTGATCTGTCAGTGTTACTTTTTCTCATTTCTCTCTTGTAGGCATTGTGGATGCTTTACTGTAAAAACACAGTTTGCCCAACACATTAGACTTCGCTAGCATTTGTCTTCTGAATTACCCCTTCAACAGGGCCCAACCTACATCAGTAAATAGTTTCCAACCAACCACGGTGGCAAAATGTGTTTGCCGTTTGGAAACGAGTCCCAGTTAGTTTCAGCACACAATCCCCTTCCATAATCACCCCCTCCGTACGCTTGGAGAATTACCTTGTTAATAAATTCATAATTTTCAACCGCATGGTAATAAAAATGAATCTGTGATCGAAGCGCTTGTGCACTAATACATTAGCCCTGTGTGACAATTCAAATGTTACATATTATGACTGGATTTTGTAAGAATTATTAGATAATGATTGCGCCGCCATAAAGCAGGCAAGGTACTGCATCATAAGTCATCACCTGGGCTAGCTGATAACATAGAAGATTTAAACAATATATATGATTTAGGGGCTTCAAAATGGAGGCGGAGTACGGGAAGAAATCCTCTCAGCTCTAATTGAAAGGGAAGAGTTAGTATACAGGGTAAATGAAGCCGAAAGGAGAATTGTCCCTAAAACTTAATTTTCCCGAGAGTGCTTTGTGTGCAGCCCAGCTTACTGCTTCTGTCATAACACCCTGGGATTCCTGTCAACTTGTATAGCTGCATGCCAACTGGGCTGTGAATGCAGTGATATTAGAGTGTGTGTGTGTGTGTGTGTGTGTGTGTGTGTGTGTGTGTGTGTGTGTGTGTGTGTGTGTGTGTGTGTGTGTGTGTGTGTGTGTGTGTGTGTGTGTGTGTGTGTGTGTGTGTGTGTGTGTGTGTGCGTGTGTGTGTGTGTGTGTGTGTTTAACTGCTTTGGCATGTGTTTGCGTGTGTATTTGTGCTCGCTATACATGATCAGAGAGACAGTATTTAGTGTGTGTGTGTGTGTTTGTTTAACTGCTTTGTCATGTGTTTGCGTGTGTGACTTCATACCTGTGTTTGCACGTGTATTTGTGCTCGCTATACATGATCAGAGAGACAGTATTTAGTTGTGTTGTCTATTCTCTACAGTAGATGCACGATTAAAAGCTTGGCTATCGTAGTCTTTTTCTAATACCCCTTAGTGCTGACTCAGATGTACAATGGCTTCATTATCCAAAACAAGATGATGACAACAACAGAGATGTAGCAGTGCAGGATCTGAGAAAAGAGCTGCCGGAACATTTTTCTCCCCCATTGCTATACAGCTGTAAATAACCTTTCCTTAGTCAGCCAGAGAACATAGTCACACACAGGCCAGTGCAAACACAACAAAATGATTAACACTATCTATAACAGGATTACACTGAGTCAAATCTGTTTCAGAGAGGAGGTTCAAATCTTTCTGGTTGTGCTCTTCCTCCGGTCGTTGTGTAAGGCATTAACTTCCATTCTCTCCATTCTAATCCGCATTGACTGGGAGGCAGTGTATAATTCAGGCCTCAACACACTGGCTTCACTTTGCCATAAATACCACATCAGTCAAATCACTTCTGCTTATTTCATCGATATGTTGTTGTCCTCCGCAGAAAGTAAACAACACGTCGGAGGCACTGAAACAGGCCTTGACTTAATAACACTTTGTCAACATAAACACTGACACACTCCAGACATTACGAGCAACCTATAATGCCTGCTGATGGCAGTCAGGGCTTTGGGGGAGTGTTCATTAAGGCATGTAAACACACACACACACACACACCAGACACACACACTTACACATACACACTCAGTCTGCTATTTGGAGGGGGAACAATATCTGTCTCAGTAGCCTGACGAAGATAAATATTTGAAGGATAGTTCTAAACGGGATCTCTTGGCAGCGGCAGTGTACCACTCCCTCACTTTATTACCTCATCCTTTATTTAGCAGCCTTAGTTGCCTCATTATCTCCTCTCCTCTCCTCTCCTCTCCTCTCCTCTCCTCTCCTCTCCTCTCCTCTCCTCTCCTCTCCTCTCCTCTCCTCTCCTAACAATGGAGTCTTATTATATAGGAACCCCCCCCCCTTCTCCCCAGCCTTCTGCCCGCTTACAGTATGTGTCTCTTTGTTTAGGTGGAAGCAGTGGAAATATATTGGTGGTAATGTAAGCTAGGAGTGGACTCAGTTGTTGTTGTACTGATGTACTCCGATGTGCTGTGCGTCTGACCATCCTAACAGCACATGTAGAAAATGCAGATTTTTTTTTCTGTGCTTGTTAATTTTTAGATATTGTAGTTTAGAAAAACATTGTGGTTAGATAAAGAGACAAGGATGCAGTGATGTAGCTAGCTAGTGAAGATCTCATTAATTAATTAACCACTGATCAAGGTAGCTTCTTTCCCAGTCAATGCGCAAATGTGACAAGCACAGGGCAAAGAGAAAGTTCACAGCATGTTTAATTGGATTTGATAGGGACCACTTAGGTCTGTGTTTTCATTGCAGTAGAACAGAGTCAACATTATTTCTACAGTAAAAGCTGGAGGACTGAAAAACAGCAGAGACAACGAGAGAACGAAAGAACGAGGGAGAGAGACAGATGCACAATCTAGAGCATCCTGTCGGGCTGTATCACAGCCTGGTACGGCAACTGCTCCGCCCACAACCATAAAGCTCTCCAGAGTACGCTTTGAGTCAGTTTTTACCAGTTTTTCTGGAACTCAGGGTGTCAGTGCCTCCAAGATGTGAAAGCATGGTTCCCTCTTTACCCATATGTTTTGCCTTTCTATCGCTCTCTCTCTCTCTCTCTCTCTCTCTCTCTCTCTCTCTCTCTCTCTCTGTCTCTCGTATCTCTCCCTCTCTCTCTCTCTCTCTCTCTCTCTCTCTCTCTCTCTCTCTCGCTCTCTCTCTCTCTCTCTCTCTCTCTGTCTCGTATCTCTCCCTCTCTCTCTCTCTCTCTCTCTCTCTCTCTCTCTCTCTCTCTCTATGTCTCTCCCTCTCTCTCTCTCTCTCTCTCTCTCTCTCTCCCTCTCTCTCTCTCTCTCTCTCTCTCTCTCTCTCTCTGTCTCTCGTATCTCTCTCTTTCTCTGCCTCGCTCTCTCTCTCTCTCTCTCTCTTTCTCTGTCTGGCCCAGGTGCCAGACACTCCCCTGCAGAGAGATGAGATCCCCCCCCTCCATTCGCCCCCTTCTTTTCTCCGGCAATTGATTGGGCACTATCAGTGCTCCTCACATGTTGGAAAATTACATGTAGCGGCAGAAGGAAGCCATGGCAATGATAGGGTCATTTCCATGGCGATCAAAGAACCCGCCAGAAATGTGCCAGGGCTTGCCGATCTGTGATAATAGCTAGGACTCATTTCACTTTAATTGAAAAGGCTTTTGGAATAATGGTTTCTGAAAAGGAAAAAAGGAGGGGGGTAATGAAATGATGAAGTAGAGGGCTTCCTCTTGCTCTGCAGGCTGAAACAGGTAAATTATGAAGTAGAGGTTTCCTCTTGCTCTGCAGGCTGAAACAGGTAAATGTTGAAGTAGAGGTTTCCTCTTGCTCTGCAGGCTGAAACGGGTACATGATGAAGTAGAGGTTTCCTCTTGCTCTGCAGGCTGAAACAGGTAAATTATGAAGTAGAGGTTTCCTCTTGCTCTGCAGGCTGAAACAGGTAAATGTTGAAGTAGAGGTTTCCTCTTGCTCTGCAGGCTGAAACAGGTAAATGTTGAAGTAGAGGTTTCCTCTTGCTCTGCAGGCTGAAACAGGTAAATGTTGAAGTAGAGGTTTCCTCTTGCTCTGCAGGCTGAAACAGGTAAATTATGAAGTAGAGGTTTCCTCTTGCTCTGCAGGCTGAAACGGGTAAATGATGAAGTAGAGGTTTCCTCTTGCTCTGCAGGCTGAAACAGGTAAATGTTGAAGTAGAGGTTTCTTCTTGCTCTGCAGGCTGAAACAGGTAAATGTTGAAGTGGAGGGGGGGGGCAGTTAGTATGTCTCCTGTTAATGTGTTAAACTGTAAAACATGTACGCATATTAGAAGTGTTGATGTGGAGGTGATTCACTGTGCATTATTCTCCCACGCTGTAAAGATCAGGGTGCAGAGCCAAGTCAATGTTCAACCTCTCAGCATTGCACCAGCCTGCATCCTCTGCCCTCTAGGCTATGTGTGTGTGTGTGTGTGTGTGTGTGTGTGTGTGTGTGTATGTATGTGTATGTGTATGTGTATGTGTATGTGTATGTGTATGTGTATGTGTGTGTGTGTGTGTGTGTGTGTGTGTGTGTGTGTGTGTGTGTGTGTCATTACAGTACAGTATCTGCCATTGAAAAGGCATTCATTAGAAACAGCTTGTTAGCTTCTTCACGAGATATGACTATAGGATTACAGTAAACCCTACATGAGATTTGCCGTTTATGTCAGTTGTATGTCATGTTATTTGTAGTTATTCCGTGTAGTTCTGGCAGTTTCTAATGCCTGGGAGCTCCTGCTGCGGTGTGTCCCACTGCTGTTTCCACCATACACTTTAAGATACAGAACATACAGAAACTCAATCTGTCAAATATAGGGTGCCACTCATATGTGGGAGTCTAAATGAGGCGACATCTTCAATGACGACAACGTGGTTCAAGCACACGCAACACTGCCTCCACCTCCGCCTATCTGCTCCCGAGCTTCCCACTTCCCAGTTAGCATTCCGAGTTATAGCAAGAGAATGACGGCATTGGGGAAAAAGCAGGAGCGCTGACAGAACTAATTTCCAAATTCAGACACGAGCACCGGAGCTTGCCAACAATGACAATAAATCAATTTCTATTTAGAGCAAGAGGATTCAAATGTGAGGGACCTTAATGTGGGCTGGAGAACAAACAGGGGGAGCGGGTGATGAATGTGCCAGGCATGGTGATGGACGGGCAGACTTATAGCCCACTATCAGCGGAATCCATCTTCCTTTCTTGACCGGTTAGTTTACTGGAAGCTGTCTAACAGTCTCAGACAAAATGTCAAAGACACTCTGTTCAGTTCTAGATCTCACTGTGGTGTGTATCGTGCTAGCTAGCCGCTGCTGGGCTTGCAGTGTACATTTTCATACAGTGGCTTTTTATATGTCCTGAAATGTCAATCATTGAGTATATCTTATTCATTTCGGCGTGACTGGATCCAGGTGGAACGTGGCGGTCTGATTCGGTCAAGGGGCCTCAGACTTTGAACTTTGTATCTTTAAAGTACCACAGTACTACCTAGACCAATTGTAGAACAGGTCAAGGCTAAGGTATGGGCTCCCAAGTGGCGCAGCGGTCCAAGGCACTGCATCTCAGTGCTAAAGGCGTCATTACAGACTAAAGGCGTCGAATCCAGGCTGTATCACAACCGGCCGTGATTGGGAGTCCCATAGGTCGGCACACAATTGGCCCAGCATCGTCCGTGTTTGGCCAGAGTAGGCCTTCATTGTGAACAAGAATTTGTTATTAACTGCCTTGCCTAGTTAACTGTAAAAAATAAGGTCCAGATCAAGCTATGGCTGATACATTATACAGTATAACCCTCTTCATCAGCTGTTGCTGTGTTCTCTGCAAAAAAAAGTTTGACAGTGGTTTTTAATTACCCACTGTTCTGTAACAGGCATCTTCTCACACAGTAATCTATTTTGGAAAAATAAGTGTGAACGGAGCAATAATCACCTTGAAAAATATTAATTAAAAACATGAGAATAATGCCGGTGTGATCATGATGCATTATTCATTATGCCCAGGAATTACAGTGGTTCTTAAAAGGTAAGATGGTGCGGTCTGTCTGAACATTAGCGGAGAGAGTAGATAGCAGAAAGGTATGTTTGCAGGTTTCACTCCTTGGTCCGCGCTGTGTGTTTACACTTTAAAGGGAGATAGATAGGATATTTATTGTCTTGTGGAGTGATTAAGTATGATGGCTCTATGTTTCACTCTTGTGAGTGTCTTAGGCCCCCGAAGCTTGAGCGAAAGAAAAATAGAATTTGTCACATGCGCCGAATACAACGGGTTTAGACTTGACCGTGAAATGCTTGCTTAAGAGCCCTTTCCGATGATGCAGAGTATTAAAAAAAAACACACAAGAGGAATAAAATATGCAAGAATGGAGTTTAGAAATAAGAAAGAAATTCTGCTATGCCCTCCAACGAACCATCAAGCAGACAAAGTGTCAATACAGGACTAAGATCCAATCGTACTACACCGGCTCCGACGCTCGTCGGATGTGGCAGGGCTTGCAAACTATTACAGACTACAAAGGGAAGCACAGCCGAGAGCTGCACAGAGACACAAGCCTACCAGACGAGCTAAATTACTTCTATGTTCGCTTAAAGGAAAGTAACACTTAAACATGCATGAGAGCACCTGCTGTTCCGGACGACTGTGTGTTCACGCTCTGCACAGTCAATGTGAGTAAGACCTTTAAACAGGTCAACATTCACAAGGCCGCAGGGCCAGGCGGATTACCAGGATGTGTACTCAGAGCATGCGCTGACCAACTGGCAAGTGTCTTCACTGACATTTTCTACCTCTCCCTGTCTGAGTCTGTAATACCAACATGTTTCAAGCAGACCACATAGTGCCTGTGTCCAATAATACTAAGGTAACCTGCCTAAATGACTACCAACCTGTTGCACTCACGTCTGGAGCCATGAGGTGCTTTGAAAGGCTGGTCATGGCTCACATCAACACCATTATCCCAGAAACCCTAGACCCACTCTAATTTCCATACCGCCCCAACAGATCCACAGATGATGCCATCTCTATTCCACTCCTTACTGCCCTTTCAGACCTGGACAAAAGGAACATCTATGTGAGAATCCTATTCATTGACTACAGCTCAGCGTTCAACACCATCGTGCCCTCAAATCTCATCACTAAGGACCCTGGGCCTAAACACCTCCCTCTGCAACTGGATCCTGGACTTCCTGACGGGCCGGCCCCAGGTGGTAAGGACAAGTAACAACACATCCACCACACTGATCCTCAACACGGGGGCCCCTCAGGGGTGCATGCCCAGCCCCCTCCTGTAAACCCTGTTCACTCATGACTGCATGGCTAGGAACAACTCCAACACCATCATTAAGTTTGCTGACGACATTACAGTGGTAGGCCTGATCACCGACAACAATGAGACAGCATGTAGGGAGGAGGTCAGAGACCTGGCCGTGTGGTGCCAGGACATCAATCTCTCCCTCAAAGTGATCAATACTAAGGAGATGATTGTGGACTACAGGAAAAGGAGGACCGAGCAAGCCCCCATTGGATGTAGAGGATCCTAGCATGGGGCTAGCGTGGTTACACGTGGTTGTGAGACCGGATGGACATACTGCCATATTCACTCACCGCAGAGTGAAGGAAAAGCAGCCAACAAGCGCTCAGCATATGTGGAAACTCCTTTAAGACTGTTGGAAAAGCATTTCATGAAGCTGGTTGAGAGAATGCCAAGAGTGTGCAAAGCTGTCATCAAGGCAAAGGGTGGCGACTTTGAGGAATCTAAAATATGAAATATATTTTGATTTGTTTAACACTTTTTTCGGTTACAACATGTTTCCATATGTGCTATTTCATAGTTTTGATGTCTTCAATATTATTCTACAATGTAGAAAATAGTAAAAAAGTATGAAAAACACTTGAATGAGTAGATGTGTCCAAACTTTTGACTGGTACTGTATATATTTATATATATGTATATAAGTATATGTGCTGGGGATAATGTGTAACATTTGTACAAGAGACCTAGGTCTCAATATGTCTTCCCTGATAAAATAAAGGTTAAAATAAAGGTTAAATAAAATAAATACTAGAATAATCATGATTAGGATGTGTACCTGGAGAGGTGTGTCCCTGGAGAGGTGTGTCCTTAGAGAGATGAGTCCTTAGAGATTTATGTCTTTGAAGGTGTTTGTAGAAGTCATCTTTTTACAGTTGGCAAATTAATTGTTGAATTCCAATATCCTTTACATGTTGAACATGGCTGCTTAGAAATACTGAGCAACCTTCGTCTTTAGTTCCAGTTCCAGTGTGTTTATATCCACTTGATATACACGTGGTACACAGTGGAATTAAATGATTTCTTGCAGGTTCACCTCTCGACAATGCAACAACAACAGTGAATAAAAGAGAAATAACTCAATAAAAAGTTCATCAACACCAACCAGAGTTTTGCACAAATGCAAAACTGAAATGATCACAGTTCTCCATTCCGATAAACATCCCCCCCCCCCCCCCCCCGAGCATCCGGCAGCATCTACAAACGAAATCTAGACTTCTCCTCTGTTATTGAGGTGTTTTCTAACCCAAATCATTATATAACAACCCCAATTAGACACAAATTCATAATGATTGTTGAGCGTGTCATTTAGATGCTGAGCGAGAGCCGGGGGAACTTCACAAACAGAGTGCTAATTAGGGTTCCCGTGGTCACATGCTTCTAGGAGCAGTGCACACAGCTGATCATTTTATCAGCCTGCCACACTACCACCGATAAAGTTCCCGCTTCCCTCTGATTCATGTTCCTAACTTTTTTTTTTTTTTTTTTATTCTCAAAATGCCGTCTTGCTTACAGAAACTTCAATAAAGAGATAGCAGAGCTCGACCTGAACAGGAAGAGCCCCTTGCACAATATTGGCAATCACCAAAACAGGAAGTGTGATAACAGCAAATTAGATATTATTTCTCATTCTTCTTATTTCACACTTGTCTCCAAGCTTTTCCATCAAGTCACATTTTTCACCTCCTTCAGAAGAAGCAGCGTGACAAGCGACGTCATCGCAGTATCAAATTGGTTTTCAGAGCTGTTGCCAAGGTTTGAGCCAGCAAGTAGACTGAAGGAACATGATCGTTCATGCGCTTTGACACGTGTCATTGTGTTCCGTCAGTGCAGCCGTTCCCTCACACGTTCTTGTCAATCAGATTGATGTTAAAAAGACCTTCAAGTCCCACCCTATCTTTGTGAACCCACAGCCACACAGACACTGTAAGAAAGAGAGTAAATTCTAACCAGTCTAGACTAGTCTAGTCTAATTAGAGTCTAGTCTAATTTGAGTCTAGTCTAATCAGAGTCTAATCAGAGTCTAGTCTAATCAGAGTCTAGACTAATCAGAGAGTCTAATCAGAGTCTAGACTAATCAGAAAGTCTAATCAGAGTCTAGACTAATCAGAGAGTCTAATCAGAGTCTAGTCTAATCAGAGTCTAGACTAATCAGAGAGTCTAATCAGAGTCTAGACTAATCAGAAAGTCTAATCAGAGTCTAGACTAATCAGAGAGTCTAATCAGAGTCTAGACTAATCAGAGAGTCTAATCAGAGAGTCTAATCAGAGAGTCTAATCAGAGTCTAGACTAATCAGAGTCTGTTAAGACCCCACTCGTTCACTAAGACACTAAGAGAGTGGTATTTACCTGCAGTCTTTCAAAAAACTGTTGGTCATTTCTGTTACCTTCTGGTTTAAATATACGTTTTGTACCATGAGAAAATGATGTACACTATGAGCATTGCCATAAAACAAGACAAAAACTGGTCTCTGAAACAATAATGAGAGAAAAAAAGGGTTATTTTTTTGCATCTTTCATTCTGATATGATTTGAATGTGAACAATGTTTGAAGAACACTCCTGCCTCAGTGAGATGTTAAATGGATTAACCAGTTTAGTTATAAAAACCCATTCATTACTTGTGAATACACTTCTCCCAAACATTAACTTCCATCTGCTTTATTTTAGTCACGTTATCGGAAAACACCTGTCTGGAAGCACAGCACTACAGTGCAGAGTATATATATATATAACAGACACCATTGCCTTTTAAGCAGGTGGAAGACACTGTAGGAAATCATCCACCAAGCAAATCTTCAATGGTCTTTTTTGTTTTATTCCCCATGAAACAAGCTTGGCATAATTGTCTGTTTAGTAAACGAGTGCTGGAAATATTTCAGCATGCAAATGTGAGAGGGTGATTGTTTGTTTCCTGCTTTTTTATTTGTGATTGTTTGTTTACTGCTTTTATCAGTTAGAATTGAAGTAGCCCTATTAAGCAAGTGGATGTAGGCCCTAGCCGAGACTACAATGCAGTTCAATGCACTCCTCTGCTAGCTTCTGAACAGCTCTCTCTCAGTTCTTAGATGTCCATCTGGAGATACTCAAAGAAACCAAAATAAAAAGCTTTTAACTAGTTACGCACTGTTGTGTAATGATGTTTCGTTAGTATTTGTCTAATTAATTTACGTTCACCAAGCAGACTACACACACTTAAACGAATGCCAATGTGATGGATAAAAGGTGGATCAAGATTAAACCTATAAAGGGGAGAGATGCATGCAGGGAAATAAGAAAGAAAGTGAAGGCTTAGAGAGTGAGTAAAGTAAAAATGTCATGCAAAACATATAGAAGACTTATCCACACCTTGAATTAGGTTTTGAAAAACATTTCCTGAGTAAATGTTAATACAGTAGTGATAAAAGCCTGCTTAGAATTAATTATAATAATTTATTCTAATTGGTTCATCATGCTTACTGCTTGAAGTAGAAATTAATTGAAACATCCACTTCTGTTTTCCTTGATTTACTATAGATAAATTCCACATTCATCATCCTGTATTCTACAATCTGCATTCTACATTCCAAATTCTATATTCCAAATCTTCTAAAAAAAGTCACTTGAATTTCTTCTCGAATCATGAATTAGATGAATCCGACGATGTTCCGTTAAATTACATTAAAATATAATAAGCTTCTCAGCCGAGGCGAGACTGTAATTTCTCTCCCACCAGGACACACTGTGTTTCACATTGCATTCTATTCCCTATACTGTGCACTTCTTTTAAACCAGAGCCCTATGGGCCCAGGTCAATAGTAGTGCACTTGAACACTATAAAGGGAATAGGATCCCATTTGGGATGCATTCCATGTCTTCTATTATCAGCTAACAGTTCTGCACACTGTCACCGCTATTAACCTCTCACTATGGACATTGTGATAGACTATTCTAACTCAGTGTCCGGGTCACATTCAGTTCATTCTAACTCAGTGTCCGGGTCACATTCAGTTCATTTAACTCAGTGTCCGGGTCACATTCAGTTTATTCTAACTCAGTGTCCGGGTCACATTCAGTTCATTCTAACTCAGTGTCCGGGTCACATTCAGTTCATTCTAACTCAGTCCATGTCTAGACTTGACAGTTCATGTAGCTTTAGTATTCTGATCATGGAGTTCCAAACGCATCATGCATCTACACCTACATTTAAATGTGTCTACCAGGTCTTCAGTGTGTCCGGATTCCCTTTTCCCACGCTATGTTGTAATGCCTGTATGCATTCTACAAACAGTGAAATAGGAAAAATATGACAATAACACAACTGATGGCAGTAGCTAACTACTGTAGCTAACCTCTGTAGCTAACTAGCCAGCTAACTTCTGTAGCTAACTAGCCAGCTAACCTCTGTAGCTAACTAGCCAGCTAACTTCTGTAGCTAACTAGCCAGCTAACCTCTGTAGCTAATTAGCCAGCTAACCTCTGTAGCTAACTAGCCAGCTAACCTCTGTAGCTAACTAGCCAGCTAACCTCTGTAGCTAACTAGCCAGCTAACCTCTGTAGCTAACTAGCCAGCTAACCTCTGTAGCTAGCCAGCTAACCTCTGTAGCTAACTAGCCAGCTAACCTCTGTAGCTAACTAGCCAGCTAACCTCTGTAGCTAACTAGCGAGCTAACCTCTGTAGCTAACAAGCCAGCTAACCTCTGTAGCTAACTAGCCAGCAAGTAACGGTAACTTGCCAAACAAAAAATACTATTTTTTAATAATTTTTACCGTCTTTTTCTCCCCAATTTTGTGGTAACGAATTGTTAGTCGTTACTGTCTTATCTCATCGCTACAACTCCCGTACGGGCTCGGGAGAGACGAAGGTCGAGAGCCATGCGTCCTCCGAAACACAACCCAACCAAGCCGCACTGCTTCTTAACACAGCGCGCATCCAACCCGGAAGCCAGCCGCACCAATGTGTCGGAGGAAACACCGTACGCCTAGCGACCTGGTCAGCATGCACTGCACCCGGCCCGCCACAGGAGTCACTAATGTGCGATGAGACAAGGATATCCCTACCGGCCAAACCCTCCCTAACCCGGACGACGCTAGGCCAATTGTGCGTCGCCCCATGGACCTCCCGGTCGCGGCCGGCTGTGACAGAGCCTGGGCTCGGACCCAGAGTCTCTAGTGCCACCCGGGAGACCTAAAAAAAAAAGTTTTTTAAAGAATTAGCTAGCTGGCTAGTGTTTATGAGGCCAGCAAACATGTTCCTCACACGCTAGGAACGTGTTTCCTGTTATAATGAAAAGGTGCCTCTCGGTCACAAAACACACATTTTTGGGAGACTTGTGAAAGGAGTGCTGATGACTTCTCCCACTGTATGTTTGTTGTTGTTGTTGTAGCACTGGACAAGCACACCTGAATCAACTTGTCAACTAATCATCATCCCATCAATGAGTTGAATCCTGTGAGTTTGTCTGGGGCTACAACAACAATGTGTTCTGTTGGGGTACTGGAGGATTTTGGCTGTTGGGGGTACAGGAGGATTGGAGGAGTTGGGCTGTTGGGGTACTGGAGGAGTTGAGCTGTTGGGGGTACTGGAGGAGTTGGGCTGTTGGGGGTACTGGAGGAGTTGGGCTGTTGGGGGTACTGAAGGACTGGAGTTGTGCTGTTGAGGCATACTGGAAGTCTGGAGTTGGGCTGTTGGGGCGTACTTGAGGACTGGAGTTGGGCTGTTGGGGGTACTGGAGGACTGGAGTTGTGCTGTTGAGGGGTACTGGAGGACTGGAGTTGGGCTGTTGAGGCATACTGGAAGTCTGGAGTTGGGCTGTTGGGGGTACTGGAGGACTGGAGTTGTGCTGTTGGGGGTACTGGAGGACTGGACTTGAGAACCACTGGTGTAGGCAATATATTTAGACAGTGTTAAACAGGCTCTTCTCTGCAGTGTGTCCGGCATGCAGTCCTCATGCTATATCAGAGTCTTTCACCCTCAGGCGAAAAACAACACCAAAGACAAGCCAGCTGAGGCCAAAGTCTCTCATCCATACAGATCTGACTGCGTCCATCTCCTCTCTCCATTCGTCTTAATCAAGATTCTCATAGCTGGCTACGGGAGATGCCTGTTTTATCCGTTTTTAACTGTCATGTCTGACATGGCACTTTCACAGAGGACAAAAGTGGTTGCAGTGACTTTATTATGAAGTACTTGCGACATCATTGCTAGGGATGACCAAGAAGGCAACGAGAAACACTGAGATAGGGTACAAGCGTCTAGGAGTTTTATTCTCAACATTTTCAATTGTCCTAAAGAACTGAACTGTCCTAAAGAACTGAACTGTCCTAAAGAACTGAACTGTCCTAAAGAACTGAACTGTCCTAAAGAACTCAACTGTCCTAAAGAACTCAACTGTCCTAAAGAACTCAACTGTCCTAAAGACCTCAACTGTCATAAAGAACTCAACTGTCATAAAGAACTCAACTGTCATAAAGAACTCAACTGTCATAAAGAACTCAACTGTCCTAAAGAACTCAACTGTCCTAAAGAACTCAACTGTCATAAAGAACTCAACTGTCCTAAAGAACTCAACTGTCCTAAAGAACTCAACTGTCCTAAAGAACTCAACTGTCATAAGGAACTCAATTGGCCTAAAGAACTCAACTGTCCTAAAGAACTCAATTGTCCTAAAGAACTCAACTGTCCTAAAGAACTCAATTGTCCTAAAGAACTCAACTGTCCTAAAGAACTCAACTGTCCTAAAGAACTCAACTGTCATAAAGAACTGAACTGTCATAAAGAACTGAACTGTCCTAAAGAACTGAACTGTCCTAAAGAACTCAATTGTCCTAAAGAACTCAACTGTCATAAAGAACTCAACTGTCCTAAAGAACTCAACTGTCATAAAGAACTCAACTGTCATAAAGAACTCAACTGTCCTAAAGAACCCAACTGTCCTCAAGAACTCAACTGTCCTAAAGAACTCAACTGTCCTAAAGAACTCAACTGTCCTAAAGAACTCAACTGTCCTAAAGAACTCAACTGTCATAAAGAACTCAATTGTCCTAAAGAACTCAACTGTCATAAAGAACTCAATTGTGCTAAAGAACTCAACTGTCATAAGGAACTCAATTGGCCTAAAGAACTCAACTGTCCTAAAGAACTCAACTGTCATAAAGAACTCAACTGTCCTAAAGAACTCAACTGTCCTAAAGAACCCAACTGTCCTCAAGAACTCAACTGTCCTAAAGAACTCAACTGTCCTAAAGAACTCAACTGTCCTAAAGAACTCAACTGTCCTAAAGAACTCAACTGTCATAAGGAACTCAATTGGCCTAAAGAACTCAACTGTCCTAAAGAACTCAATTGGCCTAAAGAACTCAACTGTCCTAAAGAACTCAATTGTCCTAAAGAACTCAACTGTCCTAAAGAACTCAACTGTCCTAAAGAACTCAATTGTCCTAAAGAACTCAACTGTCCTAAAGACCTCAACTGTCCTAAAGAACTCAACTGTCCTAAAGAACTCAACTGTCATAAAGAACTCAAGTGTCCTAAAGAACTCAACTGTCCTAAAGAACTCAACTGTCCTAAAGAACTCAACTGTCCTAAAGAACTCAACTGTCCTAAAGAACTCAACTGTCCTAAAGAACTCAACTGTCCTAAAGAACTCAACTGTCCTAAAGAACTCAACTGTCATGAATAACTCAATTGTCCTAAAGAACTCAACTGTCCTAAAGAACTCAACTGTCCTAAAGAACTCAACTGTCCTAAAGAACTCAACTGTCATAAAGAACTCAATTGTCATAAAGAACTCAATTGTCATAAAGAACTCAATTGTCCTAAAGAACTCAACTGTCCTAAAGAACTCAACTGTCCTAAAGAACTCAACTGTCCTAAAGAACTCAACTGTCCTAAAGAACTCAACTGTCATAAAGAACTCAACTGTCATAAAGAACTCAACTGTCCTAAAGAACTCAACTGTCATAAAGAACTCAACTGTCATAAAGAACTCAACTGTCCTAAAGAACCCAACTGTCCTCAAGAACTCAACTGTCCTCAAGAACTCAACTGTCCTAAAAAACTCAACTGTCCTAAAGAACTCAACTGTCCTAAAGAACTCAACTGTCCTAAAGAACTCAACTGTCATAAGGAACTCAATTGGCCTAAAGAACTCAACTGTCCTAAAGAACTCAACTGTCCTAAAGAACTCAACTGTCCTAAAGAACTCAACTGTCCTAAAGAACTCAATTGTCCTAAAGAACTCAACTGTCCTAAAGACCTCAACTGTCCTAAAGAACTCAACTGTCCTAAAGAACTCAACTGTCATAAAGAACTCAACTGTCCTAAAGAACTCAACTGTCCTAAAGAACTCAACTGTCATAAAGAACTCAATTGTCCTAAAGAACTCAACTGTCCTAAAGAACTCAACTGTCATAAAGAACTCAATTGTCATAAAGAACTCAATTGTCATAAAGAACTCAATTGTCCTAAAGAACTCAACTGTCCTAAAGAACTCAACTGTCCTAAAGAACTCAACTGTCATAAAGAACTCAACTGTCATAAAGAACTCAACTGTCATAAAGAACTCAACTGTCATAAAGAACTCAACTGTCCTAAAGAACTCAACTGTCATAAAGAACTCAACTGTCCTAAAGAACTCAACTGTCCTAAAGAACTCAACTGTCATAAAGAACTCAACTGTCCTAAAGAACTCAACTGTCATAAAGAACTCAACTGTCCTAAAGAACTGAACTGTCCTAAAGAACTCAACTGTCATAAAGAACTCAACTGTCCTAAAGAACTCAACTGTCCTAAAGAACTCAACTGTCCTAAAGAACTCAACTGTCCTAAAGAACTGAACTGTCCTAAAGAACTGAACTGTCCTAAAGAACTGAACTGTCCTAAAGAACTCAACTGTCCTAAAGAACTCAACTGTCCTAAAGAACTCAACTGTCCTAAAGAACTCAACTGTCCTAAAGAACTCAACTGTCATAAAGAACTCAATTGTCATAAAGAACTCAATTGTCCTAAAGAACTCAATTGTCCTTAAGAACTCAACTGTCCTAAAGAACTCAACTGTCCTAAAGAACTCAACTGTTCTAAAGAACTCAACTGTCCTAAAGAACTCAACTGTCATAAAGAACTCAACTGTCATAAAGAACTCAACTGTCCTAAAGAACTCAACTGTCATAAAGAACTCAACTGTCATAAAGAACTCAACTGTGCTAAAGAACCCAACTGTCCTCAAGAACTCAACTGTCCTAAAGAACTCAACTGTCCTAAAAAACTCAACTGTCCTAAAGAACTCAACTGTCCTAAAGAACTCAACTGTCCTAAAGAACTCAACTGTCATAAGGAACTCAATTGGCCTAAAGAACTCAACTGTCCTAAAGAACTCAATTGTGCTAAAGAACTCAACTGTCCTAAAGAACTCAATTGTCCTAAAGAACTCAACTGTCCTAAAGAACTCAACTGTCCTAAAGAACTCAACTGTCCTAAAGACCTCAACTGTCCTAAAGAACTCAACTGTCCTAAAGAACTCAACTGTCATAAAGAACTCAACTGTCATAAAGAACTCAACTGTCATAAAGAACTCAACTGTCATAAAGAACTCAATTGTCCTAAAGAACTCAACTGTCCTAAAGAACTCAACTGTCATAAAGAACTCAATTGTCATAAAGAACTCAATTGTCATAAAGAACTCAATTGTCCTAAAGAACTCAACTGTCCTAAAGAACTCAACTGTCCTAAAGAACTCAACTGTCATAAAGAACTCAACTGTCATAAAGAACTCAACTGTCATAAAGAACTCAATTGTCCTAAAGAACTCAACTGTCCTAAAGAACTCAACTGTCCTAAAGAACTCAACTGTCCTAAAGAACTCAACTGTCATAAAGAACTCAACTGTCCTAAAGAACTCAACTGTCATAAATAACTCAACTGTCCTAAAGAACTCAACTGTCCTAAAGAACTCAACTGTCCTAAAGAACTCAACTGTCCTAAAGAACTCAACTGTCATAAAGAACTCAACTGTCATAAAGAACTCAACTGTCCTAAAGAACCCAACTGTCCTCAAGAACTCAACTGTCCTAAAGAACTCAACTGTCCTAAAGAACTCAACTGTCCTAAAGAACTCAACTGTCCTAAAGAACTCAACTGTCATAAGGAACTCAATTGGCCTAAAGAACTCAACTGTCCTAAAGAACTCAATTGTCCTAAAGAACTCAACTGTCCTAAAGAACTCAATTGTCCTAAAGAACTCAACTGTCCTAAAGAACTCAACTGTCCTAAAGAACTCAATTGTCCTAAAGAACTCAACTGTCCTAAATACCTCAACTGTCATAAAGAACTCAACTGTCCTAAAGAACTCAACTGTCATAAAGAACTCAACTGTCCTAAAGAACTCAACTGTCCTAAAGAACTCAACTGTCCTAAAGAACTCAACTGTCCTAAAGAACTCAACTGTCCAAAAGAACTCAACTGTCCTAAAGAACTCAACTGTCCTAAAGAACTCAACTGTCCTAAAGAACTCAACTGTCCTAAAGAACTCAACTGTCATGAATAACTCAATTGTCCTAAAGAACTCAACTGTCCTAAAGAACTCAACTGTCCTAAAGAACTCAACTGTCCTAAAGAACTCAACTGTCATAAAGAACTCAATTGTCATAAAGAACTCAATTGTCATAAAGAACTCAATTGTCCTAAAGAACTCAACTGTCCTAAAGAACTCAACTGTCCTAAAGAACTCAACTGTCCTAAAGAACTCAACTGTCCTAAAGAACTCAACTGTCCTAAAGAACTCAACTGTCATAAAGAACTCAACTGTCCTAAAGAACTCAACTGTCATAAAGAACTCAACTGTCATAAAGAACTCAACTGTCCTAAAGAACCCAACTGTCCTCAAGAACTCAACTGTCCTAAAGAACTCAACTGTCCTAAAGAACTCAACTGTCCTAAAGAACTCAACTGTCCTAAAGAACTCAACTGTCATAAGGAACTCAATTGGCCTAAAGAACTCAACTGTCCTAAAGAACTCAATTGTCCTAAAGAACTCAACTGTCCTAAAGAACTCAACTGTCCTAAAGAACTCAACTGTCCTAAAGAACTCAACTGTCCTAAAGAACTCAACTGTCCTAAAGAACTGAACTGTCATAAAGAACTGAACTGTCCTAAAGAACTGAACTGTCCTAAAGAACTCAACTGTCCTAAAGAACTCAATTGTCCTAAAGAACTCAACTGTCATAAAGAACTCAACTGTCCTAAAGAACTCAACTGTCATAAAGAACTCAACTGTCATAAAGAACTCAACTGTCCTAAAGAACTCAACTGTCCTAAAGAACTCAACTGTCATAAAGAACTCAACTGTCATAAAGAACTCAACTGTCCTAAAGAACCCAACTGTCCTCAAGAACTCAACTGTCCTAAAGAACTCAACTGTCCTAAAGAACTCAACTGTCCTAAAGAACTCAACTGTCATAAAGAACCCAACTGTCCTAAAGAACTCAACTGTCCTAAAGAACTCAACTGTCCTAAAGAACTCAAGTGTCATAAAGAACTCAAGTGTCCTAAAGAACTCAACTGTCATAAAGAACTCAACTGTCCTAAGGAACTCAACTGTCATAAAGAACTCAATTGTCCTAAAGAACTCAACTGTCCTAAAGAACTCAACTGTCCTAAAGAACTCAACTGTCCTAAAGAACTCAACTGTCATAAAGAACTCAACTGTCCTAAAGAACTCAACTGTCCTAAAGAACTCAACTGTCCTAAAGAACTCAACTGTCCTAAAGAACTCAACTGTCATGAATAACTCAATTGCCCTAAAGAACTCAACTGTCCTAAAGAACTCAACTGTCCTAAAGAACTCAACTGTCCTAAAGAACTCAACTGTCATAAAGAACTCAATTGTCATAAAGACCTCAATTGTCATAAAGAACTCAATTGTCCTTAAGAACTCAACTGTCCAAAAGAACTCAACTGTCCTAAAGAACTCAACTGTCCTAAAGAACTCAACTGTCCTAAAGAACTCAACTGTCCTAAAGAACTCAACTGTCATAAAGAACTCAATTGTCATAAAGACCTCAACTGTCATAAAGAACTCAATTGTCATAAAGAACTCAACTGTCCTAAAGAACTCAACTGTCCTAAAGAACTCAACTGTCCTAAAGAACTCAACTGTCATAAAGAACTCAACTGTCATAAAGAACTCAACTGTCATAAAGAACTCAACTGTCATAAAGAACTCAATTGTCCTAAAGAACTCAACTGTCCTAAAGAACTCAACTGTCATAAAGAACTCAATTGTCATAAAGAACTCAATTGTCATAAAGAACTCAATTGTCCTAAAGAACTCAACTGTCCTAAAGAACTCAACTGTCCTAAAGAACTCAACTGTCCTAAAGAACTCAACTGTCATAAAGAACTCAACTGTCATAAAGAACTCAATTGTCCTAAAGAACTCAACTGTCATAAATAACTCAACTGTCCTAAAGAACTCAATTGTCCTAAAGAACTCAACTGTCATAAATAACTCAACTGTCCTAAAGAACTCAACTGTCATAAATAACTCAACTGTCCTAAAGAACTCAACTGTCATAAATAACTCAACTGTCCTAAAGAACTGAACTGTCCTAAAGAACTCAACTGTCCTAAAGAACTCAACTGTCCTAAATAACTCAACTGTCCTAAAGAACTCAACTGTCCTAAATAACTCAACTGTCATAAAGAACTGAACTGTCATAAAGAACTCAACTGTCCTAAAGAACTCAACTGTCCTAAAGAACTCAACTGTCCTAAAGAACTCAATTGTCCTAAAGAACTCAACTGTCATAAAGAACTCAACTGTCCTAAAGAACTCAACTGTCATAAAGAACTCAACTGTCATAAAGAACTCAACTGTCCTAAAGAACTCAACTGTCCTAAAGAACTCAACTGTCATAAAGAACTCAACTGTCATAAAGAACTCAACTGTCCTAAAGAACCCAACTGTCCTCAAGAACTCAACTGTCCTAAAGAACTCAACTGTCCTAAAGAACTCAACTGTCCTAAAGAACTCAACTGTCCTAAAGAACTCAACTGTACTAAGGAACTCAATTGGCCTAAAGAACTCAACTGTCCTAAAGAACTCAATTGTCCTAAAGAACTCAACTGTCCTAAAGAACTCAATTGTCCTAAAGAACTCAACTGTCCCTAAAGGACTCAACTGTCCTAAAGAAACTCAATTGTCCTAAAGAACTCAACTGTCCTAAAGGACCTCAACTGTCCTAAAGAACTCAACTGTCCTAAAGAACTCAACTGTCATAAAGAACTCAACTGTCCAAAAGAACTCAACTGTCCTAAAGAACTCAACTGTCCTAAAGAACTCAACTGTCCTAAAGAACTCAACTGTCCAAAGAACTCAACTGTCCTAAAGACACTCAACTGTCCTAATAGAACTCAAACTGTCCTAAAGAACTCAACTGTCATGAATAACTCAATTGTCCTAAAGAACTCAACTGTCCTAAAGAACTCAACTGTCCTAAAGAACTCAACTGTCCTAAAGAACTCAACTGTCATAAAGAACTCAATTGTCATTAAAGAACTTCAATTGTCATAAAGAACTCAATTGTCCTTAAGAACTCAACTGTCCTAAAGAACTCAACTGTCCTAAAGAACTCAACTGTCATAAAGAACTCAAACTGTCCTAAAGGAACTCAACTGTCATAAAGAACTCAACTGTCATAAAGAAACTCAACTGTCCTAAAGAACCCACTGTCTCAAGAACTCAACTGTCCTAAAGAACTAACTGTCCTAAAAAACTCAACTGTCCTAACTCAACTGTCCTAAGAA
>NC_052334.1:5998110-6018688 GCF_016432855.1 Salvelinus namaycush | reverse complement strand
CAGTGAGTTCTTTAGACAGTGAGTTCTTTAGGACAGTTGAGTTCTTTAGGACAGTTGAGTTTTAGGACAGTTGAGTTCTTTAGGACAGTTGAGTTCTAGGACAGTTGGGTTCGTTAGGACAGTTGAGTTCTGTTAGGTACAGTTGAGTTCTTTATGACAGTTGAGTTCTTTAGGACAGTTGAGTTCTTTATGACAGTTGAGTTCTTTTAGGACAGTTGAGTTCTTTAGGACATTGAGTTTTTGTTGATTTAGCAGTTGAGTTCTTTAGGACAGTTGAGTTCTTTAGGACAGTTGAGTTCTTAGGACAGTGGGTCTTTGGAACAATTGAGTTATTCATGACAGTGAGTTCTTTAGGAAAGTTGAGTTCTTTAGGACAGTTGAGTTCTTTAGGACAGTTGAGTTCTTTGGACGTTGAGTTCTTTTGGACAGTGAGTTCTTGAGGACAGTTGAGTTCTTTAGGACAGTTGAGTTTCTTTAGGACAGTTGAGTTCTTTAGGACAGTTGAGTTCTTTTGGACAGTTGAGGTTCTTTATGACAGTTGAGTTCTTTAGGACAGTTGAGTTCTTTAGGACAGTTGAGGTCTTTAGGACAGTTGAGTTCTTTAGGACATTGAGTTCTTTAGGACAGTTGAGTTCTTTAGGACAGTTGATTTCTTAGGAAGTTGATTCTTTAGGACAGTGAGTCTTTTGGACAGTTGAGTTCTTTATGACAGTTGAGTCTTTAGGACAGTTAGTTCTTTAGGACAGTTGAGGTTTTAGGACAGTTGAGTCTTTAGGACAATGGAGTTCTTTGGACAAGTTGAGTTCTTTAGGACAGTTGAGTTCTTTAGACAGTTGAGTTCTTTAGGACAGTTGAGGTGCTTTAGGACAGTTGAGGTCTTTAGCAATGAGTTCCTTAGACAGTGAGTTTTTGGACAGTTGAGTTCTTTAGGACAGTTGGTTCTTTAGGACAGTTGAGGTTCTTTAGACAGTTGAGTTCTTGAGGACAGTTGGGTTCTTTAGGACAGTTTGAGTTCTTTATGACAGTTGAGTTCTTTATGACAGTTGAGTTCTTTAGGACAGTTGAGTCTTTAGACGTGAGTTCTTTAGGGACAGTTGAGTTCTTTAGGACAGTTGAGTTCTTTGACAGTTGATTCTTTATGACAGTTGAGTTCTAGGACAGTTGAGTTCTTTATGACAGTTGAGTTCTTTAGGCAATTGAGTTCTTTAGGACAGTTGAGTTCTTAGGGACAGTAGTTCTTAGGAAAGTTCAGTTCTTTATGACAGTTTCAGTTCTTTAGGACAGTTGAGTTCTTTAGGACAGTTGAGTTCTTTAGGACAGTTGAGTTCTTTAGGACAGTTAGTTTTTAGGACAGTGAGTTATTTATGACAGTTGAGTTCTTTAGGACAGTTGAGTTTTATGACAGTTGAGTTCTTTAGACAGTTGAGTTTTATGACAGTTGAGTTTTTAGACAGTTGAGTTCTTTAGGACAGTTGAGTTCATTTATGGACAGTTGAGTTTTTTAGGACAAGTTGAAGTTCTTTAGGACAGTTGAGTTCTTTATGACAGTTGAGCTTTAGACAGTTGAGTTCTTTAGGACAGTTGAGTTCTTAGGACAGTTGAGTTCTTTAGGACAATTGAGTTCTTTATGACAATTTGAGTTACTTTGACAAATTGAGTCTTTATGACAGTTGAGTTCTTTAGGACAGTTGAGTTCTTTAGGACAATTGAGTTCTTTATGACAGTTGAGGTCTTTATGACAGTTGAGTCTTTATGACAGTTGAGTTCTTTATGACAGTTGAGTTCTTTAGGACAGTTGAGTTCTTTAGGGACAGTTGAGGTTCTTTAGGACAGTTGAGTTCTTTAGGACAGTTGAGTTCTTTAGCGACAGTTGAGTTCTTTCAGTGACAATTGAGTTCTTTAGGACAGTTGAGTTCTTTAGCACAGAATTGATGTTCTTTAGGACAGTGAGTTCTTTAGGCACATGAGTTCTTTGACAGTTGAGTTCTTTAGGACATTGAGTCTAAGAACAACTGTCCTAAAGAACTCAACTGTCCTAAAGAACTCAACTGTCCTAAAGAACTCAACTGTCCTAAAGCTCAACTGTCTAAAGAACTCAACTGTCATAAAGAACTCAACTGTCCTAAAGAACTCAACTGTCCTAAAACTCAACTGTCATAAAGAACTCAACTGTCATAAAGAACTCAACTGTCCTAAAGAACTCAACTGTCATAAAGAACTCAACTGTCATAAAGAACTCAACTGTCATAAGGAACTCAACTGTCATAAGGAACTCAACTGTCATAAAGAACTCAACTGTCCTAAAGACCTCAACTGTCCTAAAGAACTCAACTGTCATAAAGAACTCAACTGTCCTAAAGAACTCAACTGTCATAAAGAACTCAACTGTCCTAAAGAACTCAACTGTCCTAAAGACCTCAACTGTCCTAAAGAGTCAACTGTCCTAAAGACCTCAACTGTCCTAAAGAACTCACTGTTCTAAAGAACTCAACTGTCCTAAAAACTCAACTGTCATAAGAACTCAAACTGTCATAAAGACCTCAACTGTCCTAAAGAACTCAACTGTCCTAAAGAACTCAACTGTCCTAAAGAACTCAACTGTCATAAAGAACTTAACTGTCCTAAAGAACTCAACTGTCCTAAAGAACTCAACTGTCCTAAAGAACTCAACTGTCCTAAAGAACTCAACTGTCATAAAGAACTCAACTGTCCTAAAGAACTCAACTGTCATAAAGAACTCAACTATCATAAAGAACTCAACTGTCCTAAAGAACTCAACTGTCATAAAGAACTCAACTGTCCTAAAGAACTCAACTGTCCTAAAGAACTCAACTGTCCTAAAGAACTCAACTGTCATAAAGAACTCAACTGTCCTAAAGAACTCAACTGTCATAAAGAACTCAACTGTCCTAAAGAACTCAACTGTCCTAAAGAACTCAACTGTCCTAAAGAACTCAACTGTCATAAAGAACAACTGTCCTAAAGAACTCAACTGTCCTAAAGAACTCAACTGTCCTAAAGAACTCAACTGTCCTAAAGAACTCAACTGTCATAAAGAACTCAATTGTCCTAAAGAACTCAACTGTCATAAAGAACTCAACTGTCATTAATAACTCAACTGTCCTAAAGAACTCAACTGTCATAAAGAACTCAACTGTCCTAAAGAACTCAACTGTCCTAAAGAACTCAACTGTCCTAAATAACTCAACTGTCCTAAATAACTCAACTGTCCTAAATAACTCAACTGTCCTAAAGAACTCAACTGTCCTAAAGAACTCAACTGTCCTAAAGAACTCAACTGTCATAAAGAACTCAACTGTCATAAAGAACTCAACTGTCCTAAAGAACTCAACTGTCCTAAAGAACTCAACTGTCCTAAAGAACTCAACTGTCCTAAAGAACTCAACTGTCCTAAAGAACTCAACTGTCCTAAAGAACTCAACTGTCCTAAAGAACTCAACTGTCCTAAAGAACTCAACTGTCCTAAAGAACTCAACTGTCCTAAAGACCTCAACTGTCCTAAAGAACTCAACTGTTCTAAAGAACTCAACTGTCCTAAAGAACTCAACTGTCATAAAGAACTCAACTGTCATAAAGACCTCAACTGTCCTAAAGAACTCAACTGTCCTAAAGAACTCAACTGTCCTAAAGAACTCAACTGTCATAAAGAACTTAACTGTCCTAAAGAACTCAACTGTCCTAAAGAACTCAACTGTCCTAAAGAACTCAACTGTCCTAAAGAACTCAACTGTCCTAAAGAACTCAACTGTCATAAAGAACTCAACTGTCATAAAGAACTCAACTGTCCTAAAGAACTCAACTGTCATAAAGAACTCAACTGTCATAAAGAACTCAACTGTCCTAAAGAACTCAACTGTCCTAAAGAACTCAACTGTCCTAAAGAACTCAACTGTCATAAAGAACTCAACTGTCCTAAAGAACTCAACTGTCCTAAAGAACTCAACTGTCCTAAAGAACTCAACTGTCCTAAAGAACTCAACTGTCCTAAAGAACTCAACTGTCATAAAGAACTCAACTGTCATAAAGAACTCAACTGTCATAAAGACCTCAACTGTCCTAAAGAACTCAACTGTCCTAAAGAACTCAACTGTCATAAAGAACTTAACTGTCCTAAAGAACTCAACTGTCCTAAAGAACTCAACTGTCATAAAGAACTCAACTGTCCTAAAGAACTCAACTGTCATAAAGAACTCAACTATCATAAAGAACTCAACTGTCCTAAAGAACTCAACTGTCATAAAGAACTCAACTGTCCTAAGAACTCAACTGTCCTAAAGAACTCAACTGTCCAAAAGAACTCAACTGTCCTAAAGAACTCAACTGTCATAAAGAACTCAACTGTCATAAAGACCTCAACTGTCCTAAAGAACTCAACTGTCCTAAAGAACTCAACTGTCCTAAAGAACTCAACTGTCATAAAGAACTTAACTGTCCTAAAGAACTCAACTGTCCTAAAGAACTCAACTGTCCTAAAGAACTCAACTGTCCTAAAGAACTCAACTGTCCTAAAGAACTCAACTGTCATAAAGAACTCAACTGTCATAAAGAACTCAACTGTCCTAAAGAACTCAACTGTCATAAAGAACTCAACTGTCATAAAGAACTCAACTGTCCTAAAGAACTCAACTGTCCTAAAGAACTCAACTGTCCTAAAGAACTCAACTGTCATAAAGAACTCAACTGTCATAAAGAACTCAACTGTCCTAAAGAACTCAACTGTCCTAAAGAACTCAACTGTCCTAAAGAACTCAACTGTCATAAAGAACTTAACTGTCCTAAAGAACTCAACTGTCCTAAAGAACTCAACTGTCATAAAGAACTCAACTGTCCTAAAGAACTCAACTGTCATAAAGAACTCAACTATCATAAAGAACTCAACTGTCCTAAAGAACTCAACTGTCATAAAGAACTCAACTGTCCTAAGAACTCAACTGTCCTAAAGAACTCAACTGTCCAAAAGAACTCAACTGTCCTAAAGAACTCAACTGTCATAAAGAACTCAACTGTCATAAAGAACTCAACTGTCCTAAAGAACTCAACTGTCATAAAGAACTCAACTGTCCTAAAGAACTCAACTGTCATAAGGAACTCAACTGTCCTAAAGAACTCAACTGTCATAAAGAACTCAACTGTCCTAAAGAACTCAACTGTCCTAAAGAACTCAACTGTCCTAAAGAACTCAACTGTCATGAATAACTCAATTGTCCTAAAGAACTCAACTGTCCTAAAGAACTCAACTGTCCTAAAGAACTCAACTGTCATAAAGAACTCAACTGTCCTAAAGAACTCAACTGTCCTAAAGAACTCAACTGTCATAAAGAACTCAACTGTCATAAAGAACTCAACTGTCATAAAGAACTCAACTGTCATAAAGAACTCAATTGTCCTAAAGAACTCAACTGTCATAAAGAACTCAACTGTCATTAATAACTCAACTGTCCTAAAGAACTCAACTGTCATAAAGAACTCAACTGTCCTAAAGAACTCAACTGTCCTAAAGAACTCAACTGTCCTAAAGAACTCAACTGTCCTAAAGAACTCAACTGTCCTAAAGAACTCAACTGTCCTAAAGAACTCAACTGTCCTAAAGAACTCAACTGTCCTAAAGAACTCAACTGTCCTAAAGAACTCAACTGTCATAAAGAACTCAACTGTCCTAAAGAACTCAACTGTCCTAAAGAACTCAACTGTCCTAAAGAACTCAACTGTCCTAAAGAACTCAACTGTCATAAAGAACTCAACTGTCATAAAGAACTCAACTGTCATAAGGAACTCAACTGTCATAAGGAACTCAACTGTCATAAGGAACTCAACTGTCATAAAGAACTCAACTGTCCTAAAGACCTCAACTGTCATAAAGAACTCAACTGTCATAAAGAACTCAACTGTCCTAAAGAACTCAACTGTCATAAAGAACTCAACTGTCCTAAAGAACTCAACTGTCCTAAAGACCTCAACTGTCCTAAAGAACTCAACTGTCCTAAAGACCTCAACTGTCCTAAAGAACTCAACTGTCCTAAAGAACTCAACTGTCCTAAAGAACTCAACTGTCCTAAAGAACTCAACTGTCATAAAGAACTCAACTGTCCTAAAGAACTCAACTGTCCTAAAGAACTCAACTGTCATAAAGAACTCAACTGTCATAAAGAACTCAACTGTCCTAAAGAACTCAACTGTCCTAAAGACCTCAACTGTCATAAAGAACTCAACTGTCATAAAGAACTCAACTGTCCTAAAGAACTCAACTGTCATAAAGAACTCAACTGTCATAAAGAACTCAACTGTCCTAAAGACCTCAACTGTCATAAAGAACTCAACTGTCATAAAGAACTCAGGTCAAAAGTGCAGGAAAAGAATGTAACATAGATGGGTTGGTTGTTAAAATCAAATCAAATCAAATGTTATTAGTCACATGCGCCGAATACAACAGGTGTAGTAGACCTTAGAGTGAAACACTTTCTTACAAGCCCCAAACCAACAATGCAGCTTAAAAAATACGAATAAGGGGGCCTCCCGGGTGGGGCAGTGGTCTAGGGCACTGCATCGCAGTGCTAACTGCGCCACCAGAGTCTCTGGGTTTGCGCCCAGGCTCTGTCGCAGCCGGCCGCGACCGGGAGGTCCGTGGGGCGATGCACAATTGGCATAGCGTCGTCCGGGTTAGGGAGGGTTTGGCCGGTAGGGATATCCTTGTCTCATCGCGCTCCAGCGACTCCTGTGGCGGGCCGGGCGCAGTGCGCGCTAACCAAGGGGGCCAGGTACACGGTGTTTCCTCCGACACATTGGTGCGGCTGGCTTCCGGGTTGGAGGCGCGCTGTGTTAAGAAGCAGTGCGGCTTGGTTGGGTTGTGCTTCGGAGGACGCATGGCTTTCGACCTTCGTCTCTCCCGAGCCCGTACGGGAGTTGTAGCGATGAGACAAGATAGTAATTACTAGCGATTGGATACCACGAAAATTGGGGAGAAAATGGGATAAAATTAAAAAAATTATAATAATAAAAAAAAAAATATATATAAATAAATACGAATAAGAATAAGAAATAAAAGTAACAAGTAGTTAAAGAGCAGCAGTAAAATAACAATACAAGATAAGTAAGAAAATAAGTTACAAACAACACAAAACAACTAACATAAAAACACAATCGGTTAGGAGCATGTAAAACGTCAGCCATCTTCTCGGGCGTCGTCTTCTTTTTTTATTTTACGCAACAAAACCGATGCGTGTGTATCTATGGGGCAAAACAGACTGTTGACATCATGTAAACTATATTTAGTCTCCATGTCACGCCCTGACCTTAGAGAGCCTTTTTTTGTCTCCATTTTGGTTTGGTCAGGGTGTGATTTGGGGTGGGCATTCTACGTTCTATTCTCTATGTTTTTGTATTTCTTTGTTTTGGCCGCGTATGGTTCTCAATCAGGGTCAGCTGTCTATCGTTGTCTCTGATTGGGAACCATATTTAGGTAGCCCTTTTCCCTCCTTTCGGTGTGGGTAGTTGACTTTTGTTAGTGGCACTTAGCCCTGTAAGCTTCACGGTTGTTTTCTTCGTTTGTTGTTTTGTTGGCGTCATTTTTCTAAAATAAAAGGAAAATGTACGCTCACTACGCTGCACCTTGGTCTTCTTCCAGCATCGGCCGTGACACTCCAAATATTTATTGAAAATATAAACACATTTGCACAATGTTTTTCAAGTACATTGTTAGAGTTTTTCGTTAGCTAGCAAGCACATTTTATCCATATTTTATAGGTGTGACAACAGTCAAAACACCTCAAAACAAGACATGCTATCATGAACAAGATAAAACTAGTTGAAACGAGCCACCTACGATTCCCCACATGGCAGTTTATTGTCATTGTTTCTCGCTCCATCCAGATTCACAACACATTGAAACGTGTGCATCGTTTTCGTGAAGTTGTCAGCTAATCCATCTATACAACTCCAGTCACAAGAAAGGGGTTGACACAGACAATATTTAGGAAGTGGCCAGGTCCATTCCCAACATGAAGGGGAGTCTGCAAAACATTGAGTATACTGTACAGCTTAATGCACTTTCACTTAAAATGTGTAACTATAGCACTTTGATTAAATTTTTTTTGTGTTGTTTCTGTGTTTTAATGTTTGATGTACTGTCTTTTTAAGAGCATGACCCAATTAATTTCCCCCTGGTGGGATAATAAAGTTGATTTGGATCTGGATTTGAATCCATGTGCAATTACAAACTATAATGATATAACGTTTTAAAATACTGATCAGATTTGAAATACAACCATTATTGGTGCGTTCGCAGTACACAACATCAATAGAGATCAATACTATTTTAATATCATCCTGGGAACAGAGTGACCAGAAAGGTGGCATTTCCCAATGCCCCTGCAAGGAACAATACTTTAGTAGCGAATTTCCGCATGGACCTCCTTTACCAGAACACAGCTGGCTTCCAAGCTTCCGATGTGGTGCTGAGACACGGAGTTAAACGGCAAACATATTGAACTTTGACTGTTTGAGAATAATAACGATTCAATTATAAAGTTAGATGATAGAGTTCAATTATACCAGTGACTGTTTTCCCGTAAACTATGAGCCGTGCATTCAACTGAAGGAAACTATGATAACAAAAGTCATGACTTGTTTTTCTGCATTTCTACAATAAAGATCTGTATGAGGTATAAGAAAGAAAAGCTATGTATTACATAGTCATTATATAATGTGTATCGCCATGTGTATACTTCAAAGTGTTGTGTTAACGTGCATAAAATGAAAATGATATTCGTCAGGCAGGGGTTTTCACTGTGCGGTCTGCGATGCGGCCGTCATGGTCATGGTGACGTTGTAAAATGGTTAGAATGTGATGGCTGGTAAAGGTATTTTTAGTTACTGAAATATGACGTCTTTCCCATGACATCTGAGGGTGATTTCCACTTTCAACCAATTTTTGTCAACTCTGTGCGGTTCAATTCATTTTATGTGCAATGTAAACACTTCAAAGGAACTCAGACGCCCTCAAATGAGCCCCCCAAAGCGAATCCGAACTGAGGCCATCTTGACAGGTAGACTGATTTCGGTTTGCTTTAATGCCAGGGTCCGGTTCCCTTTTTCAGGCCAATGTGAACACAAAGGTTCGCTTGTCATTATTCCCAAAACACTGGACTACTGTAACACCGTTTCCCCTGTCTTAACCCCTCACACTGGACTACTGTAACACCGTTTCCCCTGTCTTAACCCCTCACACTAGACTAATGCCACACCGTTTCCCCTGCCATAACCCCTCACACTAGACTACTGCAACACCGTTTCCCCTGTCTTAACCCCTCACACTAGACTACTGCCATAACCCCTCACACTAGACTACTGCCATAACCCCTCACACTAGACTACTGCCATAACCCCTAGACTACTGCCATAACCCCTCACACTAGACTACTGCCATAACCCCTCACACTAGACTACTGCCATAACCCCTAGACTACTGCCATAACCCCTAGACTACTGCCACAACCCCTAGACTACTGCCATAACCCCTAGACTACTGCCATAACCCCTAGACTACTGCCATAACCCCTCACACTAGACTACTGCCATAACCCCTAGACTACTGCCATAACCCCTAGACTACTGCCATAACCCCTAGACTACTGCCATAACCCCTAGACTACTGCCATAACCCCTAGACTACTGCCATAACCCCTCACACTAGACTACTGCCATAACCCCTCACACTAGACTACTGCCATAACCCCTAGACTACTGTCATAACCCCTAGACTACTGCCACAACCCCTAGACTACTGCCATAACCCCTAGACTATTGCCATAACCACTAGACTACTGCCATAACCCCTAGACTACTGCCATAACCCCTAGACTACTGCCATAACCCCTAGACTACTGCCATAACCCCTAGACTACTGCCATAACCACTAGACTACTGCCATAACCCCTAGACTACTGCCATAACCCCTAGACTACTGCCATAACCCCTAGACTACTGCCATAACCCCTAGACTACTGCCATAACCACTAGACTACTGCCATAACCCCTAGACTACTGCCATAACCCCTAGACTACTGCCATAACCCCTAGACTACTGCCATAACCACTAGACTACTGCCATAACCCCTAGACTACTGCCATAACCACTAGACTACTGCCATAACCCCTCACATTGGAGCCACAGAAGAGAGAAGATGATGATGTATAGGTTTTGGGTATTGATTGGCGACTGTCAAGGAAGCACAAAATTCCAAAATATGTTTGGAACTTCTTTTCTTCGTCTTTGGTTCAGATCATTTGTTTGCAATATGTGCTCTACAGACTAAGAGAGATTCATAAGCTGTTTTTTCGATTGTGGGGTTTAAATAGTGTGAGAAGACAACGTGTTTGGTGAGAATCAGGATATAGGATACAAAATGTATACTAGCCCATAAATTGGCAGAAGACACCTACATTGGGCTTATTACAGCATTATTTAATATGCAGTTATTCTTCTGATATTTATTCTGTTAGCAATAATATTTAAATGTTAATAGTATCTTCTAATTGAACTAAAATTAAATCTATTAGCTTCCAAAATGTAAATACATATATCTATCTGTCCGACAACATATTCCGATGGAATGGTTTGTCCTGCACTTTGTAATTGTCACACCCTGACCTTAGAGATCCTTTTTATGTCTCTATTTTGGTTTGGTCAGGGCGTGAGTTGGGGTGGGCATTCTAGGTTTTGTTCTATGTTGTCCTTTTCTATGTGTTTGGCCTGGTATGGTTCCTACTTAGGTAGCCTGTTCCCACCTGTGTTTGTGGGTAGTTGTTTTCTGTTTTGTGTGTCTTCACCTTACAGAACTGTTTTGTTTCGTTCACTCTCTTTGTTGTGTTTTGTTGTTGTTATTGCAGTGCTCCGTTTTTAGTTTTTAAAATGAACATAGACGCGTTTTGGTCCGGTCCTTCCTGTTCCTCATCCGAAGAAGACGACGATCGTTACAGTAATAGTGAATGTCACATTGAGTGAACGTTGAACAAAATGACTTGGTTCCTTTCTAAACATAGCAATGTGAATGCAAAGAGGACTCGGAGCACAAAATAGATGAGGTGAAAGTTGAGAGTTGAATTGAGTCTTCATTCTATAGCAAGGTTAGTGTGAATACAAAGAGAAACTGAGATCTTTCGCTTTTTCTTTTTTTTACCACAGAGTTCACTTTAAAGAGGACTATATGTGAAACACACTTAATGTCATGAAAATTATGTCTTTAGGACTTGGTCGTTATTGAGAACCGTTGGTTGTGATCTGGTCAGGACATCTTTTGCAACCAGAAAAATTATGTAATTATTACGTCACACAACCAATGTATACTGTATGCCGTGTGAGGCAAGAGAAAGTTGTAGTCGGTATATTTGTTGATAAGTGCTTTTACATCTTAAAGTACTTTACTCTGTAAGTGGGGGGAAATCACTCTGACAGAAATGTGGAGTGCCCACCTACGTGCTGGATGGCAGCCATTTTGTTCTGTCTGCTTGGTAACCAGAGGTATGATGTTGGGGACTCTAATGGCTCAGTTAGGACCCTGAAAAGGCCTAATGTGACGTGTATGGCCTGGAGTGAAAAGCACCATGCAGGGTTGTATTCAATCAATCAATCAAATGTATTTTATGAAGCCATTTTTACACCAGTAAGTGCTATACAGATACCCAGCCTAAAACCCCAAAGAAGCAGCAATGCAGAGGCAGAAGCACAGTGGCTAGGAAAAATTCCCTAGGAGGCAGGAACCTAGGGAGAAACCTAGAGAGGAACCAGGCTCAGAGAGGTGCCAGTTCTCTTCTGGCTGTACCGGGTAGAGATTTAAGAGTACATGAGTGGCCATTAAGCCCAGATCGTTTTTCAAGGCGTTCAAAAGTTCATAGATGACCAGCAGGGTCAAATAATAACCACGATGGCGATAGAGGAAGCAACACTATTAGGGTCGTCATACAGGAGATGTGTTGTATCATAGAGATCTGTTGGGGGCATACAGTAATATGGTTACTTAAGGACATGTTACTATCATGTATGGGGACCAGAAGTATGTCAGGTTGTTGTGGAGTATTTGTAGGACTACTCACTGTATATCAGGTTATTGTGGAGTATTTGTAGGACTACTCGCTGTATGTCAGGTTATTGTGGAGTATTTGTAGGGCTGCTCACTGTGTGTCAGGTTATTGTGGAGTATTTGTAGGACTACTCACTGTATGTCAGGTTATTGTGGAGTATTTGTAGGGCTGCTCACTGTGTGTCAGGTTATTGTGGAGTATTTGTAGGACTACTCACTGTATGTCAGGTTATTGTGGAGTATTTGTAGGACTACTCACTGTATGTCAGGTTATTGTGGAGTATTTGTAGGGCTGCTCACTGTGTGTCAGGTTATTGTGGAGTATTTGTAGGACTACTCACTGTATGTCAGGTTATTGTGGAGTATTTTTAGATGTCACGATCGTCAAAGGGAGAGAGAGAGGACCAAGGCGCAGCGCGTGAAAAATACATCTTCTTTTTATTATAAGAAGGAAAAACAAAACAAAACAACAAACAGACGACCGTGAAGCTATATATACAGATAGTGCTGACACAAACACTACACATAGACAATTACCCACAAAAAAGCTAAAGCCTATGGTTGCCTTAAATATGGCTCCCAATCAGAGACAACCATAACCAGCTGTCTCTAATTGAGACCCAATTCAGGCAACCATAGACTTTCCTAGACACCTACACTGAACACTAAACCATCTACTCTACTAAACCCCCTAAACCATACAACACCCTAGACAATACAAAAAACACACAAACTTCCCCATGTCACACCCTGACCTAAGTAAAATAAATAATGAAAACAAAGATAACTAAGGCCAGGGTGTGACATAACCCCCCCCTTAAGGTGCGAACTCCGTGCGCACCAGCATAAAGTCTAGAGGAGGGTCTGGGTGGGCGTCTGTCCACGGTGGCTGCTCTGGCACTGGTCGTGGTCCCCACCCCACCATAGTCACTACCCGCTTTCTTAACCCCACTGGAATAAGGGACAGCACCGGACTAAGTGGCAGCACCGGACTAAGGGGCAGCACCGTACTAAGGGGCAGTACCGGACTAAGGGGCAGCACCAGGATAAGGGGCAGCACCAGGATAAGGGGCAGTACCAGGATAAGGGGCAGCACCAGGATAAGGGGCAGCACCAGGATAAGGGGCAGCTCCGGACTGAGGGACGGCAGCTCCGGACTGAGGGACGGCACCGGACTGAAGGGCAGCACCGGACTGAATGGCGGATCCTGGCTGGCTGGCTCTGGCGGATCCTGGCTGGCTGGCGGATCCTGGCTGGCTGGCTCTGGCGGATCCTGGCTGGACGGCTCTGGCGGATCCTGGCTGGACGGCTCTGGCGGATCCTGGCTGGACGGCTCTGGCGGATCCTGGCTGGACGGCTCTGGCGGATCCTGGCTGGACGGCTCATGGCTGGCTGACGGATCTGGCTGCTCATGGCTGGCTGACGGATCTGGCTGCTCATGGCTGGCTGACGGATCTGGCTGCTCATGGCTGGCTGACGGATCTGGCTGCTCATGGCTGGCTGACGGATCTGGCTGCTCATGGCTGGCTGACGGATCTGGCTGCTCATGGCTGGCTGACGGCTCTGGCAGATCCTGTCTGGTTGGCGGCTCTGGCGGATCCTGTCTGGTTGGCGGCTCTGGCGGATCCTGTCTGGTTGGCGGCTCTGGCGGATCCTGTCTGGTTGGCGGCTCTGGCGGATCCTGTCTGGTTGGCGGCTCTGGCATATCCTGTCTGGTTGGCGGCTCTGGCAGATCCTGTCTGGTTGGCGGCTCTGGCAGATCCTGTCTGGTTGGCGGCTCTGGCAGATCCTGACTGACGAATGGCTCTAGCGGCTCCTGACTGACTAACGGCTCTGACGGCTCGGGACAGACGGGCGGCTCTAATGGCTCGGGACAGACGGATGGCTCTAATGGCTCGGGACAGACGGATGGCTCAGACGGCACTGGGCAGACGGATGGCTCAGATGGCGCTGGAGAGACGGATGGCTCAGATGGCGCTGGGGAGACGGATGGCTCAGATGGCGCTGGGGAGATGGATGGCTCAGATGGCACTGGGCAGACGGATGGCTCAGATGGCACTGGGCAGACGGATGGCTCTGGCCGGATGAGGCGCACTGTAGGCCTGGTGCGTGGTGCCGGAACTGGAGTCACCGGGCTAAGGACACGCACCTTCAGGCTAGTGCGGGGAGAAGGAACAGGGCATACTGGACCCTGGGAGCGCACATTAGGCCTAGTGCGTGGTGCCGGAACTGGTGGTACCGGACTGGGGACACGCATCTCAGGGCTAGTGCGGGGAGCAGCAACAGGACGCACAGGACTCTGGGGACACACAGGAGGCTTGGTGCGTGGTTTAGGCACTGGTGGTAAAGGGCTGGAGACACGCACCATAGGGCTAGTGCGTGGAGGAGGCACTGGTGGTACTGGACTGGGGCGGGGAGGTGGCGCCGGAAATACCGGACCGTGCAGGCGTACTGGTTCCCTTGAACACCGAGCCTGCCCAACCTTACCTGGTTGAATGCTCCCCGTCGCCCGACCAGTGCGGGGAGGTGGAATAACCCGCACCGGGCTATGTAGGCGAACCGGGGACACCATGCGTAAGGCTGGTGCCATGTATGCCGGCCCGAGGAGACGCACTGGAGACCAGACGCGTTGAGCCGGCATCATGGCACCTGGCTCAATGCCCAATCTAGCCCTACCAGTGCTGGGAGGTGGAATAACCCGCACCGGGCTATGAACACGTACAGGAGACACCGTGCGCTCTATTGCGTAACACGGTGTCCGCCCGTACTCCCGCTCTCCACGGTTAGCCTGGGAAGTGGGCGCAGGTCTCCTACCTGCCCTCGGCCCACTACCTCTTAGCCCCCCCCCAAGAAATGTTTGGGTAGTACTCGCGGGCTTCCAGCCTTGCCTCCGTGCTGCCTCCTCATATCGCCTCCTCTCGGCTTTCGCTGCCTCCAGCTCTTCACGAGGGAGGCGATATTCTCCCGGTTGTGCCCAAGGTCCCTTTCCATCTAATATCTACTCCCATGTCCATGAATCCTTGATGCCTTGATCCTGTTGCCGCTTGTCACGCTGCTTGATCCGGGTTTGGTGGGTAATTCTGTCACGATCGTCAAAGGGAGAGAGAGAGGACCAAGGCGCAGCGCGTGAAAAATACATCTTCTTTTTATTATAAGAAGGAAAAACAAAACAAAACAACAAACAGACGACCGTGAAGCTATATATACAGATAGTGCTGACACAAACACTACACATAGACAATTACCCACAAAAAAGCTAAAGCCTATGGTTGCCTTAAATATGGCTCCCAATCAGAGACAACCATAACCAGCTGTCTCTAATTGAGACCCAATTCAGGCAACCATAGACTTTCCTAGACACCTACACTGAACACTAAACCATCTACTCTACTAAACCCCCTAAACCATACAACACCCTAGACAATACAAAAACACACAAACTTTCCCATGTCACACCCTGACCTAACTAAAATAATAATGAAAACAAAAATAACTAAGGCCAGGGTGTGACATTAGAACTACTCACTGTATGTCAAGATGTTGTGGAATATTAGTACACATAGAGCTGAGAGGCGAACAGAGGAGAGTGTGTGGTTGTGTTGAGTCCTTTTGAAGTGAGGAAATCTCTGATGGCTGTTGAAGCAAGCTGCAAGCTGCATGTACTGAGAGACCATTGGAGCTTAGTGGAGCCATATGATAGGGCCTCCTACTGTGGTACTGCAGAGAGAGAGGGAGAGAGAGAGAGAGAGAGAGAGAGAGACTATGGTTGTGATGGGGTACACTCACCAACCAGGAATTCAGAAAATGGGACAAACTCCCAATTGAGACTCTGCATGCAGAATTCTGTAAAGAATACTTTGTGTGCAACGCAAAATCCCAAACAATGCATGCAGAACAGAATTAGGACTATACCCACCTATTCTCCAGAAAATAGCCATCACCTACAAAGATATGAACCTAGAGAAGAGTCCCCTCAGCCAGCTTGTTCTGGGGCTCTGTTCACAAACACAAACAGAACCCACAGAGCCATCACCTACAGAGAGACGAACCTAGAGAAGAGTCCCCTCAGCCAGCTTGTTCTGGGGCTCTGTTCACAAACACAAACAGACCCCACAGAGCCATCACCTACAGAGAGATGAACCTAGAGAAGAGTCCCCTCAGCCAGCTTGTTCTGGGGCTCTGTTCACAAACACAAACAGACCCCACAGAGCCATCACCTACAGAGAGATGAACCTAGAGAAGAGTCCCCTCAGCCAGCTTGTTCTGGGGCTCTGTTCACAAACACAAACAGACCCCACAGAGCCATCACCTACAGAGAGATGAACCTAGAGAAGAGTCCCCTCAGCCAGCTTGTTCTGGGGCTCTGTTCACAAACACAAACAGACCCCACAGAGCCATCACCTACAGAGAGATGAACCTAGAGAAGAGTCCCCTCAGCCAGCTTGTTCTGGGGCTCTGTTCACAAACACAAACAGACCCCACAGAGCCATCACCTACAGAGAGATGAACCTAGAGAAGAGTCCCCTCAGCCAGCTTGTTCTGGGGCTCTGTTCACAAACACAAACAGACCCCACAGAGCCATCACCTACAGAGAGATGAACCTAGAGAAGAGTCCCCTCAGCCAGCTTGTTCTGGGGCTCTGTTCACAAACACAAACAGACCCCATAGTGCCCAATGACAGAGACACATTTAGACCCAACCAAATCATGAGAAAACAAAAAGATAACTAGATGACACACTAGAAAGAATCAACCAAAAAACTGAGCAAATTGGAATGTTATTTGGCCCTAAACAGAGAGAACACAGTGACATAATACCTGACCACTGTGACTGACCTCAAATTAAGAAAATCCTTGACTATGTACAGGTTCAATGAGCATGGCCTTGCTATTGAGAGAGGCTGCCGTAGGCAGACCTGGCTGTCGAGAGAAGACAGGCTATGTGCACACTGCCCACACAATGAGGTGAAAACTTAGCTGCACTTCCTAATCTCCTGCCAAATGTATGACAATATTAGAGACACATATTTCCCACAGATCACACAAGCCCACAAATCATTTTTAAATAAATCAAATATTGATAAACTCCCACATCTATTAGGTGAAATATCGCAGTGTGCAAGATTTGTGGCTCGTTGCCATGAGAAAAGTAAAACCTGCCTTTACTTGCATTCATTAACTATTTTAAGTGTGTATTGTTAAAAAAAGAAAATATTTTTATGGATTCTTATTCTTTTATAATGAGTGTCAAATGAAGTCGCTCATTGACATAATACAGTCATTTTGTGATTGTGTCTTTGTGATTGTCTTTGTGATTGTCTACACCCCCCTCCAGGTGTCACCCATCTTCCCCATTATCCCCTGTGTATTTATACCTGTGTTCTCTGTTTGACTGTTGCCAGTTCGTTTTGTTTCATTTTTTACCTTTCTGCCCGCCTTGACCCTGAGCCTGCCTGCCGTCCTGTATCTTTGCACCACGACTCTCGATTATCGACCCCTGCCTGCCTTGACCTGTTGTTTGCCTCCCCCTGTTGTCGTAATATTCATTGTTACTTCGACATTTGGGTCTTACCTGAAACGTGATACAACCAGAGGAGCACAAACAACATTGTGAATACAACCTATATTTATTTATTTTTCATACTTAAACTATTTACACATTGTTACAACACTGTACATAGCCAATCATTTAACAATTGAAATGTCTATATTATTTTAAAACGTTTGTGAGTGTAATGTTTAGGGTTCAGAGAGATGGAATGAGGGTGAGAGAGAGTGATGGAGAGAGAGAGAGCGATGGATAGAGAGAGAGATGGAGAGAGAGAGAGATGGAAAGAGGGAGAGAGAGAGATGGAAAGAGGGTTGAAAGAGAGAGAGAGCTGGAAAGAGAGAGAGAGATGGAAAGAGAGAGAGATGGAAAGAGGGTTGAGAGAGAGCGATGGGAGAGAGAGAGAGAGATGGAAAGAGGGTTGAGAGAGAGATGAAAGAGGGGGGAGAGAGAGAGAGAGAGATAGAGAGAGAGAGATGGAAAGAGGGTTGAGAGAGAGATTGAACGAGGGAGAGAGAGAGATGGAGAGAGGGAGAGAGAGATGGAAAGAGAGATAGAGATGGAAAGAGGGTTGAGAGAGAGATGGAAAGAGGGGGAGAGAGAGAGAGAGATGGAGAGAGAGAGAGAGAGAGAGATGGAGAGAGAGAGAGAGGTGGAAAGAGGGTTGAGAGAGAGATGGAAAGAGGGAGCGAGAGAGAGAGAGAGAGAGAGAGAGAGAGGGAGAGAGAGAGAGAGAGATGGAAAGAGGATTGAGAGAGAGGGAGAGAGAGATGGAAAGAGGGAGAGAAATTGTAACGGTTGTCCTCCTCCTCTTCGGAAGAAGAGGAGGAGTAGGGATTGGACCAAAGCGCAGCGTTGTTATACGACATGATATTTATTAAACAAGACGAAAACTAAACACACTTGAGAATTTACAAAATAACAAACGAACTTACATATACACGAAGAACGCATGAACAGGTACAGACTAGACTAGACTACACAAACGAACGAACAAACGAAACAGTCCCGTGTGGTGCACAGACACAGACACGGAAGACAATCACCCACAAACAAACAGTGTGAACAGCCTACCTTTATATGGTTCTCAATCAGAGGAAACGTCAAACACCTGTCCCTGATTGAGAACCATATAAGGCTAATTACCAATGACCTAAACATAGAAACACAAAACATAGAATGCCCACCCAAACTCACGCCCTGACCAACTAAACACATACAAAAATAACAGAAAACAGGTCAGGAATGTGACAGAAATGGAAAAAGGGAGAGATGAAAGAGAGAGCAGCAAGAAATGTAAAAAAATCTTTGTTTTGATGCAGTAAATAAAAATGTATTCAAACATATCCAATGAAATGTGCTCATACTCAGATTCGTACCTTATTTAGAAAAACCTACACTGAATGTTTCTGTGTTATAATTAGTATTAGCATCTTTGAGCCAGACTTGATACCTGTACCCACTTCAATGGCAGGTTCTACGTTTTCCTTCTCGTTTGAACTGTCTCTGCAGATTCCAGCACATCAACAGAGGAACAGCACTGCGCTCTCAGCAGATTGACTGTTATAACCATTATCCAAACCTGTGCTTCTTCCAGTGGCATGATGAAAAGAGATGTCAAACTTTTTTTTTTTTACCTGGATAGTTTTTACAGTTAGTTTTGCTGAATATTTCATGACTATTTTAATTTATCTATAGATTTTTTTTATTTTTATTAACCAATAGTGGTGGATTGCATATTTGTATTTCTTCTTAAATATTCAGTGTGTCTGTCTTGTCTATGAAGTGTTTATTACAGCTTGTCACATTCAGCCTGTCACATTCAGCCTGTCACATTCAGCCTGTCACATTCAGCCTGTCATATTCAGCCTGTCATATTCATTCTGTCACATTCAGCCTGTCACATTCAGCCTGTCACATTCAGCCTGTCACATGTAGCTTGTCATATGTAGCTTGTCACATGTAGCTTGTCACATTCAGCCTGTCACATTCAGCTTGTCACATTCAGCCTGTCACATTCAGCCTGTCACATTCAGCCTGTCATATTCATTCTGTCACATTCAGCCTGTCACATTCAGCCTGTCATATTCATTCTGTCACATTCAGCCTGTCACAAGTAGCTTGTCACATGTAGCTTGTCACATTCAGCCTGTCACATTCAGCCTGTCACATTCAGCCTGTCACATTCAGCCTGTCATATTCAGCCTGTCACATGTAGCTTGTCACATGTAGCTTGTCACATTCAGCCTGTCACATTCAGCCTGTCACATTCAGCCTGTCACATTCAGCCTGTCATATTCAGCCTGTCACATTCAGCCTGTCACATTCCGCCTGTCACATTCAGCCTGTCACATTCAGCTTGTCATATTCAGCCTGTCATATCCAGCCTTTTACATTCAGGGTAGTGAGATGGGGACAGCTACTTTCAGGAATACAGCAGCAGGAAGGTTGGCCAGTTTGTCAGGAAGGCCTCAGACACACATTCATGTGTGTGTGTGTGTGTGGCGTGCTTGTGTTCGTGCGGCGTACATGTGCATGTGTGTGTGTGTGTGTGTGTGTGTGTGTGTGTGTGTGTGTGTGTGTGTGTGTGTGTGTGTGTGTGTGTGTGTGTGTGTGTGTGTGTGTGTGTGTGTGTGTGTGTGTGTGTGTGTGTGTGTGTTTCTACATGTGTCATGTGTGAGAGAGATAGGAACACATATGTTGCATAGTGCAGTGTAGACGTCTCCATCTCAAGACAACGGTTGACGGATGAGATGCCGGTGGGATACAAACTATTTATTTAGAAAGTCCATTAGTAGCTTTTAGTGCTGCTATTCTAATGAATATGTGATTTCTCGGTCCCTCACATGTTAATCACTGTGATATATAAATCATCTATTTCGACTCATTATATCTTGCAAACCAAAACATGTTCCTCCTCTCTGTGTAAAGCCACA
>NC_052334.1:5875610-5995610 GCF_016432855.1 Salvelinus namaycush | reverse complement strand
GATGTCTATTTGTTTAATTTATTAAATCATTTTGACCTTAACCCTCCAAAAAGTAATTCAGAAACCTTTTTTATTTCCCCATATGTACATGTATATTATTTCTTCGGCTTCAGAAATGTGACTGAAAAATGTAACTGAAAGTATAAGATGTATCATTGAATAAATGCCGTGGTCAAGGCTATGAAGGCGCCAGTGCAATGAGTACAGAACAGCTGACTCAGATGTTTCAAAGTGCATATCTGTCACGTTCCTGACCTGTTTTCCTTGTTTTTGTATTTGTTTAGTATGGTCAGGGCGTGAGTTGGGGTGGGCATTCTATGTTATGTGTTTCTATGTTTAGGTTCATTGTCTATTAGCCTGATATGGTTCTCAATCAGGGGCAGGTGTTTTACGTTTCCTCTGATTGAGAACCATATTAAGGTAGGTTGTTCACACTGTTTGTTTGTGGGTGATTGTTCCTGTGTCTGTGTATGTCGCACCACACGGGACTGTTTCGTTTTTCGTTTGTGTATGTGTTCGTTCCTGTTAGTGCGTTATGTTCTCTAGTTCAGGTTTGTTCACATCGTGTATTGTTTTGTAGTTCTCAAGTGTTCTTCGTGTTCGTCTTGTTTAAAATAAATCATTCATGTATTCATCACCCGCTGCATGTTGGTCCGATCCTTGCTCCTCCTCGTCTGAGGACGACTTAGAGGACGACTTAGACGACGACTTAGACGAACGTTACAATATCAGACTGAGATCCTAATGCTTCTTAGGTAGTTCTTTATGAGTTTTAGTTCAGGAAACCATCTCTCCCGGAGAAGCGACAGTTGTGGATGGTCATAAACAGCTTGATTGCCGTAGCAACATCAGGGAAACTGGGTAGAAGGGAGTGGTGCTTCACAAACAGTAGATCTGCAACATCTTTAATTGAGCCTCTCATTCACCTTAATTGCCGGCCTCAACACGGTATGGAAATACATTAACTGTATAGGAAGCTTTGGGGACATGTCGTCTGGATACTGGACAGCCAACACATTGGCAGATGCAAACAAATGATTATCTTTAACAGTTCTTGAGGGCTTGAACAGAAAAAGACTTCAGGAGACCAGGGAAGATTTCATTTAATTAGATTTAGTTTAATTTACCTTGAATATTGCAGTCCCTTTTTATAGGCTATTAACCAGACAAAACCCACTGAGTTCAACAATAAATAGTGGCTAAATGTATCCTCAAGCCATCTACCTTTTCCCTTAATGTTGGCTATTTGATGGGTAATTTTTATAAATGCAGGAGAGTTGTATGTACAAAATGTTTTTAACTGGTAGCTGATTAGTATGCTGTGGCATCTATTTTTCAATCTTTTATGTTTGAATTTCCGACTTTAATTACTGAACAAGTTAATTACCAGTGGTGGAAAAATTACTAAATTGTCATACTTGAGTAAAAGTAAAGATACTTTAATGAAAAGTTACTCAAGTTAAAAGTAAAAGTCACCCAGAAAAATACTACTAGATTAAAAGTCTAAAAGTATTTTAGACTTTATACTTAAGTATCAAATGTAAAGGTATAAGTCATTTCAAATTCCTTCTATTAAGGAAAGCACGCAGCACAATTTTCTGGTCACACTCTAACACGCAGACATAATTTACAAAAGATTAATTTCTGTTTAATGAGTCTGTGGGATCAGAGGCAGTAGATTGCCTCTTGATACGTGTGTGAATTAGACCCTTTTCCTGTACTTTTTTTTGGTGTCAGGGAAAATGTATGGAATTAAAAGTACATTATTTTCTTTAGGAATGTAGTGAAGTAAAAGTAAAAGTTGTCAAAAATATAAATAGTAAAGAAAAGTACAGATACCCCCAAAAAAACTACTTAAGTCGTACTTTAAAGTGTTTTTACTTAAGTAATTTACATCACTGGTAAATACGTTATTCCCGCCAGCCAGCAGTCTAAATGGCAGCATTTGTAAAGCTTTGTGAAATGTTAGGCTTAGCATGATAAAATGACTACCAAATAGGCCTCCCAATGAACATTTATCCATTAGCTGAAACAAAGCTATAGGCTACTTGCTCTGGCACCACAGAAAGCCTATCATTGAATCAGTAGGCAGCCGCATAGACATGTCATAATTGGTAGTCTGTACTTTGTGAGTGGGCCCGAACTCTGACCTTGCGGGCACACACACACACACGCACACACACACACACACACACACACACGCACACACACACACGCACACACACACACACACACACACACACACACACACACACACACACACACACACACACACACACACACACACACACACGCGCGCGCACGCGCACACGCACACACAGTCCATTGTCTCATCTTGGTGTTCTGGTTCTGTCTGAGAGAATTATACATTTTTAACAGAGGTCCGGACATTTTGTCTCATTTTGAAATGTGAGAAATGTTTGCATTATTCACATACTACAATATGTGTATCAGGTCTCATGTTCAATTGTTTGTTTTTTTAAATGTAAAAATGAAGAGAATTAGATAATGCTGGGTATGAACTTGCATTAAAAACACATAGTTATGTTGGTAAAGTCACAAGTGGATGGTTAGAAATAGCATCGATTGTCCTTGTTCTATATTCGAGTGGAAACATCAGTACTTTTCTTGCACCTTAAGCTCGTTGGTGTTCCCTAATGTCCTATTTTGGGAAGTGTGGTGGGGGCTGCTGGTGACACACAGCATGAGTTGTTTAATGCGATCGGAGGCAAACAGAACCCCGGAAAAGCAAGGAGGATCAAAAGACTTTCCATTAGAATATCCTCCTTTTCAGGTTTGATTTTGATTCTGTGAATTGCTGAGCAGGCAGCATATGTCCACACAGCTTTTTGATCTGGTTCTCTCCCTATCTTTCTTTTCCTCTGACTTTTCCAGTTTTCCAGTATTCTTTCTCCTCTATGTCTGTCTGTCTGTCTGTCTGTCTGTCTGTCTGTCTGTCTGTCTGTCTGTCTGTCTGTCTGTCTGTCTGTCTGTCTGTCTGTCTGTCTGTCTGTCTGTCTGTCTGTCTGTCTGTCTGTCTGTCTGTCTGTCTGTCTGTCTGTCTGTCTGTCTGTCTGTCTGTCTGTCTGTCTGTCTGTCCCTCTCCCCTCTCTCTCTCTCTCTCTCTCTCTGTCTCTGTCTCTCTGTCTTTCTCGCTCTCTCTCTCTGTCTCTGTCTCTCTCTCATTTAATCGTTCCTATTATTACTCCTCTCCCTCCATATATTTTTCCATCCCTCCATCCCTCCCCTGAACAGTGCTGGCTGCGCTTCTTAGTTTCACCTGAGCCTAGTGTACCCTGCCCCTTCTCGCTCCATGTCTGCCTGCACACCTCATTTCACTCACTGACTCTCTCAGTGTTGCTGCCTGCTGTGGTCAGTGTAGGATCACTCTCTCAGTGTTGCTGCTGTAGTCAGTGTAGGATCACTCTCTCAGTGTTGCTGCCTGCTGTAGTCAGTGTAGGATCACTCTCTCAGTGTTGCTGCTGTGGTCAGTGTAGGATCACTCTCTCAGTGTTGCTGCCTGCTGTAGTCAGTGTAGGATCACTCTCTCAGTGTTGCTGCTGTAGTCAGTGTAGGATCACTCTCTCAGTGTTGCTGCCTGCTGTGGCCAGTGTAGGATAACTCTCTCAGTGTTGCTGCTGTAGTCAGTGTAGGATCACTCTCTCAGTGTTGCTGCCTGCTGTGGTCAGTGTAGGATCACTCTCTCAGTGTTGCTGCCTGCTGTGGTCAGTGTAGGATCTGATTAGGGTCCTGTCCCATCTCCCTCTGAGCAGGGGGCTGTGTTCAGGCGCCGAGCCTGAGACAGAGGGGGTGAGTGGAATCACCAGGATTCCCCCCCACACACACACACACACTCTCTCTCTCTCCTCCCTTAGAGAGGAGGATGAGACACTGAGACACACAGAAGAGAAAGGAGATGTATTTCCTGCTCATGGTTTCTATACTGCAGCCCTATTGGAGCTCTACAGTGGACCGGTACACTCCAGACCCACTGAGAGAACACTGGTCTTTGTTCATGTGTTTACTTCCTCTACAGGGATGAAGCTAGATGAGTGGTGATAAACCAGGTGCTTATACTGTTTGTCTTCATCTGCACTCAAACTCTCTCTGCATGTGTGAGAGAGGGAGAGAGAGAGAGAGGGAGAGAGAGAGAGAGAGAGAGAGAGAGAGAGAGAGAGAGAGAGAGAGAGAGAGAGAGAGAGAGAGAGAGAGGGGATCTACCATGTGTGACTGATAGCTGCTGGAGAGAGTGTGCACTACATCAGAGAGCGAGGCAGCCAGTGAATGAGCGCAGGAGATTCGCTCGCAGCCAGAAGAGCAGCAGGAGCGAACACAACTACGTAGGAAGCACCAGAGAGAGAGAGAAGGGGGGGTCCTCCGATTTTCTTTCCTTCAGAGAAAAGGGGAGCGTGAGAAAGAGAGAAAAAAAACACTCATTTTGCTGTACCTTCAGGGCAAGGTGGCAAAGAGCGTAACGGTTGGGTGAGAGGAGCATGCGAAAGAGAACACCCAATGTTTTATTTTTCTGAGGAACAAATCAGAACGTGAGAACTATATAGTTAGAGTGTGCTGTTTTTCAAATCGGTCAGAGATCTTGAGGAGTGTTGTAGCGATATAGAGATCATCTACTTCTTTACTTCGGGCGATAGAGCTGGACCTGTGGGGTTAGCTGAAACTGAAGCGGACCTGAATCCGGCTACAGGAGCTAACCCAGGTGGACGTGGGTTTGGTTCTGAGTGATCCTAGTATGGGTTTGTCTCTATCATGAGCCTCGTCTCTGTGGAGTTCCCCCCACCCCGTACCGTACGTCTGTTGTCAGTTCTTCGGGCTTGGATCATGCTTCGTCCCGCCGGTGGTGCAATGCCGCGGGGCTCCAAGGAAGGGGGGGCGTACCACCTCTCCAGCCCCCTCCGCCTGCGCCTGAGCCCCTGGATGTGGTCTTTGACTCTAGGATGTATCACTGGGTCTGTGTGGAGTTCTTCTCCCAGGGGGAGGCAGGATAACAACGTGGCTGCAGCCGGACCTCCAGGTCAGGCTACGTCCTATACGTACCCCGAGCATCACCTCCACGGAACGCACCATCACTCCTCTGCATCTGTCTCCATCTGGCCAGCCTCACTTAGGGGTGAGTCACGCTTTAGACCCGTAACTTACTCACACCGTAACCCTATGTTCTTGAACCCGAATAGGTTTTTCTTTCTGAATCAAAAGGTTGGTTGTGGGCATATGGCTGGGGGCGGGGCAAAGTGTGTACTCCACACGATCAGCGTGGCTAATTTTTTTGGGACAAAATGTCCCCATCTTGGCGGTGTATAGACATTTGAGAATTTTCTTACCAATTTCTTGCAATTCTATACAAATCTCCATGGAGTTGAGATATTTTTTTTGCGTTTTTTAAGCAAATTTCCTGTGATTCTACATATTCAGAAGTGGAGATTATTGATGTTTTTTTGCTGTTTTTAAGCTAATTTCCTGAAATTCGTCCATTTTGCCTTGGCTAATGCTTTGTTCTTCTACTCAAATATAACAACAAAATCACTACTGCTAAATAGTTTTATTCTCTCTGACTGTCTAACTTTTATTTTGGTGATTGTTCGTTCTCAAATATTATACTATAAAAAAAAGTATAAGTCTATTATCATTAATACATCATTTATATCTGATTGTTTAAAGTTTACACTGAAAGCCTTTTTTCCTCCTGAAGATGTTTCTTATTATTATTATTAAATGCTTAGGTGGCCAAGGATAACAATGACAGTAAAATCCCAGCCTAAAGCCCTAACTGTAAACCCTAACCTAACTCCGTTTTCTCTAATCGCAAGCAACCTAGGGGCAACCTAGGGTTTAATACTTTCCAGAGAATCGACCAAATTCACATCCTGAGAAAATTGCAAGAAATTAACAGGCGTCCCGGTATTCCCTTCCGAATGTATTTTGTTTCTCTCTCTCTCTGTTTCTCTCTCTGTCTGTTTCTCTCTCTGTCTATTTCTCTCTCTGTCTGTCTCTCTCTCTCTTGGTCTGTCTCTCTCTCTCTTGGTCTGTCTCTCTCTCTCTGTCTGTCTGTTTTTCTCTGTTTCTGTTTCTCTCTCTATCTCCATCTGTCTCTCTATGTCCATTTGTCTGTTTCTCTCTCTGTCTGTTATCTCTCTGTCCCTCTCTGTCTGTTTCTCTCTCTGTCTGTTATCTCTCTGTCCCTCTCTGTCTGTTTCTCTCTCTGTCTGTCTCTCTCTCGGTCTGTCTCTCTCTCTATCTCGGTCTGTCTCTCTCTGTCCCTCTCGGTCTGTTTCTCTCTCTCTGTCTGTTATCTCTCTGTCCCTATCCGTCTGTTTATCTCTCTGTCTGTCTCTGTCTGTTATCTCTCTGTCCCTCTCTGTCTGTTTATCTCTCTGTCTGTTATCTCTCTGTCTGTTATCTCTCTGTCCATCTCTGTCTGTTTCTCTCTCTGTCTGGTATCTCTCGGTCTGTTATCTCTCTGTTCCTCTCTGTCTGTTTCTCTCTCTGTCTGGTATCTCTCTGTCTGTTATCTCTAGCTGTTATCTCTCTGTATGTTATCTCTCTGTCTGGTATCTCTCGGTCTGTTATCTCTCTGTTCCTCTCTGTCTGTTTCTCTCTCTGTCTGTCCCTAACATTAATCCAAACAGTTGCATTGTTTCGATTGGACAAATTCAGGTAAGTCCTTCCCCATTTTGTTGTTTGTTTCCGTTTTTAGAAATGTCTTGAAACAGAATCTGCGTAATAAATACGCCCCAGTCGAGCCAGCGCAAGGGAGAGAGAGGAGGGGGCAGGCAGAAAAAAACTTGGTGCGCATACGTCTTTGTAATCTGTTTTGGATGCCTCGCAAATTCACCAAAGTAGCCTAAAGTTTGTCTCGTCCGCTCTGGTTTTATTTAAATTACACAACTTTCCCAAGGCCTTTATAGCCAACCTGGAATCAGAGCATTTCAATATTATTTTGAAGATAAATCTGAGACACTCCATTTATGTTAAGTTTTGTTAAGTATGTATGGCACGTATACATTTTTGGATATCCGTCAAATCAAATCAAATTGTATTTCTCACATGCAACAGGTGTAGACCTTACAGTGAAATGCTTACTTACAAGACCTTAACCAACAATGCAGTTTTAAGAAAGAACCTAAAGAAGTAAGAGATAAGAATAACAAATATTTAAAGAGCAGCAGTAAAATAACAATAGCCAGTCTATATACAGGGGGTACCAGAACAGAGTAAATGTGCGGGTGTCGAGGTAATTGAGGTAATATATACATTTGGGCCGGCAGGCAGCCTAGTGGTTAGAGTGTTGGACTTGTAACCGAAAGGTCGCTGGATAGAATCCCTGAACTGACAAGGTACAAATCTGTCGTTCTGCCCCTGAACTAGGCAGTTAACCTACTGTTCCTAGGCCGTCATTGAAAATTTGAATTTGTTCTTAACTGATTTGCCTCGTTAAATAAAGGTTCATTTAAAAAAAATTTTTTTTTTTTAGGTAGAGTTATTAGAAAGTAGCAGCAGCATAGAAGAGGGGGAGGGCAATGCAAATAGTCTAGGTAGTCATTTGATTAGATGTTCAGGAGTCTTATGGCTTGGGGGTAGAAGCTGTTTAGACGCTTCTTGGACCTAGACTTGGCGCTCCGGTATCGCTTGCCGTGTAGTAGCAGAGAGAACAGTCTATGACTAGGGTGGCTGGAGTCTTTGACAATTTTTAGGATCTTCCTCTGACAGGGCCTTCCTCTGGAGGTCCCGGATGGCAGGAAGCTTGGCACCGGTGATGTATTGGGCCATACAAACTAACCTCTGTAGTGCATTGCGGTCAGAGGCCGAGCAGTTGCCATACCAGGCAGTGATGCAACCCGTCAGGATGCTCTTGATGGTGAAGCTGTAAAACCTTTTGAGGATCTGAGGACCCATGCCAAATCTTTTCAGTCTCCTGAATGGGAATAGGTTTTGTCGTGCCCTCTTCACAACTGTCTTGGTGTGCTTGGACCGTGATAGTTTGTTGGTGATGTGGATGCCAAGGAACTTGAAGCTCTTAACCTGCTCCACTACAGCCCCGTCGATGAGAATGGGGCGGATTCGGTCCTCCTCCCTATAGCTTTGAGGGCACTACGGTGTTGAACGCCAAGCTGTAGTCAATGAATAGCATTCTCACATAGGTGTTCCTTTTGTCCAGGTTGTGAAATGGCAGTGTGGAGAGCAATAGACATTGCATCATCTGTGGATATGTTGGGGCGGTATGCAAATTGGAGTGGGTCTAGGGTTTCTGGGATAATGTTGTTGATGTGAGCCATGACCAGTATTTCAAAGCACGTCATGGCTACAGACGGGAATGCTACAGGTCGGTAGTCATTTAGGCAGGTTACCTTAGTGGTCTTGGGAACATGGACTATGATTCGATCTTTGTCCTGTATTGATGCTTTGCCTGTTTGATGGTTTGTCGGAGGGCATTCTTATAAGCTTCCGGGTTAGAGTCCTGCTCCTTGAAAGCGGAAGCTTTACCCTTTAGTTCAGTGTGAATGTTGCCTGTAGTCTATGGCTTCTGGTTAGGTATGTATGTACAGTCATTGTGGGGAAGACGTCCTCAATGCACTCATTGATGAAGCCAATAACTGATGTGGTGTACTCCTCAAATCCATTTGAAGAATCCCGGAACATTTTCCAGTCTGTGCTAGCATCTGCTTCATCTGACCACTTTTTTATAGACCTTAGTGACTGGTGCTTCCTGCTGTAATTTGCGTGTAATCTTTGTGTGTGGAGTAAATGTGGTCTAGAGTTTTTTCCCCTCTGGTTGCACATTTAACATGCTGATATAAATGAGGTAAAACTGATTTGAGCTTCCTTGCAATAAAGCCTGATCGTCGCCTGATCCTCACAAGGCACCCTGATCTCTTTCCACGAAATCTCAGTTTCTTTCTCCTGCGAATGACGGGGATGAGAGCCTGTTCGGGTGTTTGGAGTATATCCTTCCCGTCCGACTCATTACAGAAAAATTCTACTTCCAATTTGAGGTTTGTATTCACTGTTCTGATGTCCAGAAACTCATTTCGGTCATAAGAGACGGTAGCAGAAACATTATGTACAAAATAAGTTACAAATAATGCAAAAAATAATAATAATTAAGAACCAATAAAACAGCAGCCATCCTCTCTGGCGCCATCTTTTCTAACTTTACGAAATATCACTCATTTCGTATGATATGGTACAAATTTGCAAAAAGTATGATATGTTACGAATTCTAGCTAGATGGCTAATGACATACAAATCATTAAAATCCAGACGGAAAATATTTACACAAGAAGCCACCTAATATCACACAGTCAAACTCTTCAGTCATTTAGTAAAATCACCATTCTGCGATTTCTCATCGTTTTAAACATCGCAAAGTGATTGTTTTTGTTTTTATGGTTTCACAGCAAGAAATCTGAATCTTTTTTTTTTAGCTAGCTAATGTTAGCTAGGCTAGGGGTTAGGCTTAAGTATAGGAGCTAGGTCAAAGGGTTAAGGTTAGGGTTCGGGGAAGGGTTAGCTGAAAGGATTAAGTTTAGAGGAAGGATTAGAAGAAGGATTTGCTAGCATGCTTAGTTGCAAAGTAGCAAAAAAATAGCAAGTGGTTGCAACGTTTCTACTTAGCTAAAATGCTGAAGTTGTCCATGATGAGATTTGAACTCACAACCTTCGGGTTGCTTGACGTTCATGTTATAGGCACACACATTCACCCCGAGCAATCACCCTACCTTAATTTTTGCCTTAAAACCTCTTGGCGCACCGATCCCTTTAGCGGGATCATTTTCGTCAACATCCGGTGAATTGCAGAGCGCCAAATTCAAAATAAATTACAAAAAATATAAAATGTTCATTAAATCACAAGTGCAATATACCAAAACACAGCTTAGCTTGTTGTTAATCCACCTGGCGTATCAGATTTCAAAAAAGCTTTACGGTGAAAGCAAACCATGAGAATTTATGTGAGGACAGCTCTCAGTAGACAAAACATTACAAACAGCTAGCAGCAAAGTAGATTGGTCACGAAAGTCAGAAAAGCAATAAAATGAATTGCTTACCATTTGATGATCTTCGTATGTTTGCACTCACGAGACTCCCAGTTACACAATAAATGTTTGTTTTGTTCGATAAAGATTATTTTTATATCCAAAAACCTCCATTTGGTTGGCGCGTTTTGTTGAGTAATCCACAGGCTCGTGCAGGTCACGACGGGCAGACGAAAATTCCAAATAGTATCCGTAAAGTTCGTAGAAACATGTCAAAGTTTTTTATAATCAATCCTCAGGTTGTTTTTACAATAAATAATCGGTAATATTTATTAGTCTCTCTTGGGCACGTGAGACGGTAGCGTCCCACCTCTTCAACAGCCAGTGAAACTGCTGGGCACCAAATTAAAATACAGATATACTCATTATAAAAATTCAGAAAACAAAACATATTTTACATAGGTTTAAAGAGTACCTTCTTGTGAATCCAACCACGGTGTCAGATTTAAAAAATGCTTTACGGTGAAAGCATACCTTACGATTATTTGAGAACATAGCCCACTAGACTAATCATTACAAACAGTAGCCAGCCAAGTAGAACAGTTACACATGTCAGAAATAGAGATCAAAGTAATCCCTTACCTTTGACGATCTTCATATGGTTGCACTCAGCAGACATTCATTTACTCAATAAATGTTCCTTTTGTTCGATAAAGTCTCTTAATATCCAAAAACCTCAGTTTTGTTCGCGCGTTTTCTTCAGTAATCCACAGGCTCAAACGCAGTCAAAACAGGAAGACAAAAAAATCAAAATTGTATCCGTAAAGTTCATAGAAACATGTCAAACGATGTTTATATTCAAACCTCAGGTTGTTTTTAGCCTAAATAATCGATAATATTTCAACCGGACAATAACGTCGTCAATTTAAAAGGTAAACAAAAAACGCACTCTCTCGGTCGCGATCATGAAAAAGCTCTGAGACACTTTAGGGTCCACTCATTCAGACTGCTCTTACTTCTTCATTTTTCAGAATACAAGCCTGAAACAATTTCTAAAGACTGTTGACACCTAGTGGAAGGCATAGAAACTGCAATTTGAGTCCTAAGTCAATGGATACTGTAATGGCATTGAATAGAAAACTACAAAACCAACAAAAAAAATACTTCCTGAATGGATTTTTCTCAGGTTTTCGCCTGCCAAATCAGCTATGTTATACTCACAGACACAATTTTAACAGTTTTGGAAACTTTAGAGTGTTTTCTATCCTAATCTTCCAGTTATATGCATATCATATATTCTGGGCCCGAGAAGCAGGCAATTTAACCTTTCTAGGACACACGTTTAACTAGCGGAACCCCCCCCCCCCAACAATCCGGTGAAAAGGCAGCGCGGGAAATTCCCCTCAAAATTTGTTGAAATATTTAACTTTCACACATTAAGTCCAATACAGCAAATGAAAGATAAACATCTTGTTAATCTACCCATCATGTCCGATTTTTTAAATGTTTTACAGCGAAAACACAACATATATTTATGTTAGATCACCACCAAATCCAAAAAACACACAGCCATTTTTCCCAGCCAAAGATAGAGTCACAAAAGCAGAAATAGAGATAAAATGAATCACTAACCTTTGAAAATCTTCATCAGATGATACTCATAGGACATCATGTTACACAATACATTTATGTTTTGTTCGATAATGTGCATATTTATGTCCACAAATCTCGGTTTACATTGGCGCCATGTTCAGAAATGCCTCCAAAATATCCGGAGTAATTACAGAGAGCCACGTCAAATAACAGAAATACTCATCATAAACTTTGATGAAAGATACATGTTTTACATATAATTAAAGATACACTTGTTCTTAATGCCACCGCTGTGTCAGATTTTTTAAAAACTTTACAGAAAAAGCATACCATGCAATAATCTGAGACGGCGCTCAGAAATACACAACATTTCTCCGCCATGTTGGAGTTAACCTCTCTGGGATAGCGGGACGCTACCGTCCCAGCAGCCATGTTAAAATGTAGAGCGCCAGATTCAAAAAAATTATATAAAATTAAACTTTATTAAATCACACATATAAGATACCAAATTAAAGCTACACTCGTTGTGAATCCAGCCAACATGTCAGATTTCAAAAAGGCTTTTCGGCGAAAGCATAAGATGCTATTATCTGATGATAGCAAAATGTCAACAAAGAGAGTGTAGCCTATTCAACCATGCCGGCGCTACTCAAAACGCAGATATAAAATATAAAACATGCATTACCTTTGACGAGATTCTTTTGTTGGCACTCCAATATGTCCCATAAACATCACAAATGGTCCTTTTGTTCGATTAATTCCGTCCATATATATCCAAATTGTCCATTTATTTGGTGCCGTTGTACCAGAAAAAAACAGCGTTCAATTTGCGCAAAGTCACGACAAAATATCTAAAAAATTACCTCTAAACTTTGCCAAAACATTTCAAAGTACTTTTGTAATACAACTTACGGTATTTGTAAACGTTAATAATCGATCAAATTGAAGACGGGTCAATCTGTTTTCAATATAGGAGATAAACAAACTCACGGTACTTTTCAAGTCTTGCGCAAGAATCAAACAAAAACACCAGACGTCACTCTACTTCCTGATGTTTTTCTTTCAGACTGTTCAAATGATTAACCTTAATCTTTTTCCATACACTGGCGACATCCAGTGGAAGCAGTAGGAACTGCGATTATTGTGATTAAAATTCTGGCCTGCCTATAATACCTCCTTGAACTGACAGTGACTTAAAAAAAAAAAAGTTAGTCCTCAGGGTTTTGACTGCTATATAAGTTCTGTTATACTTACAGATATGATTCAAACAGTTTTAGAAACTTCAGAGTGTTTTCTATCCAAATCTACTAATAATATGCGTATCTTATATTCTGGGGATGAGTAGAATGAAGTTGAAATTGGGCACGCTATTTTTCCATAAGTGAAAACTCTGCACCCTATCCCTAAGAAGTTTTTAACAGAAATACGAAATTACATCATAAATATTCCCTTACCTTTGATGATCTTTCATCAGAATGCAGTGCCTGGAATCCTAGTTCCACAATAAATCTTTGTTTTGTTCGATAATGTCCATTACTAGTGTCCAATTAGCTACTTTTGCTAGCACGTTTAGTTCACATGTCCAAACGCTGGCGCCGGTCCAGGCGAACTCGGACGAAAACTCCAAAAAGTTATATTCCAGGTCGAATAAACTGGTCAAATTAAGTAAAGAATCAATCTTCAGGATGTTGTTATCATATATATCCAATAACGTTCCAACCGGAGCATTCGTTTTTGTCTACAGAGTAATGGAACGCATGGCGATATCATGAGTAATGCGGATGACCAGGAACTAGCATTCTGCCAGACCACTGACTCAAATAGTTGCTATCCGGCCCCACATCACACTAGAGGCTTCATTCCATGTTCTACTGACTGTTGCCATCTAGTGGAAGGCGTAGGAAGTGCGAACAGATCCATATCTTACTGGGATGTGAATAGACGATAAGTTTAACATCAACCAGCCCCAAAATTTCCATTTCCTGTTTGGAAGTTTGCCTGCCATATGAGTTCTGTTATACTCACAGACATAATTCAAACAGTTTTAGAAACTTCAGATTGTTTTCTATCCAATAGTACCAATATGTAATAATATGCATATATTAGCATCTGGGACAGAGTAGGAGGCAGTTCACTATGGGCACGCAATTCATCCAAAAGTGAAAATGTTACCCCCTATCCCTAAAAAGTTAAGTGGGGCATACATTTCATCCAAAATTACGAATGCTGCCCCCTACCTTAGTGAAGTTAAGTAACCCTCTGTCTTATGTAACAGATAATTGTGTGTCTCGGATTTACATTTACCGTTTTACGTCTAGTCTATGAGACTAGACTGTTATAACCTATTGCCTATAATAGAGAAAATAATATGTTTTGTGATAACTGCGCTGCAATTTTAACTTTAGAAATAAAATTCAAATTTGGCTCCGGATTTTCTTAATGTTAACGATACCAATTTGGTTTAAACATTTTAACCTTCACACCTTTAAAATAAACCTCCCTTTCTCCCCCCTCCTCTTTTTTCTCCTCTCTTCTCACCTCTCCTCTCTCCGCTCTACTCTCTTCTGTCTCCTGTGCTCTGCGTGTTGCTGACTCTGATTAGGGTCCCAGAGGAAAGAGCCGTAGGTTGTAGAGTCTATGCATTAGCTGAATGGCAGTAATGGGTCTGTGGTGGAGCCTTCTGCTGGGGAGAGGGGGATAAGGAGATGAGAGTAGGGGACGCGTTTGGAGAGGGGAAAAGAGAGAACGATGTCAGGAGCTCTGAATAGGCCTCGATCAGTCGCTGTGATGTGGGGCTTTTTTTACTGTTTAATTACTTGGAAGAAGACAGTGTTTCACTAGGCTGTATAGTGCTGCTGTGTTTTGAGCATGTGGGATCTGATATATGCAGCTATTTAGCTCTGCACCCCTCTCCCACGGTGCCACAGCAATTATTCCCCAAAAACATTGACTGAGGAAGTGGCTATATTCAAAGTCTGTGTGTCATGTGTAATATTGGTATTTTGAATAGTTCACTTTTGTTATTCTGGAAAACGAAAGCCTCTGGAAGTGTGGTGAAAGTGATTATGAGTAATACAATGTAGTGTGTGCATGGAATGGAGGCATAGAAGCAATGAATGGTGTGTAACAAAAGCTCAAACACAGAACTCCAAAACCATTCATCTGGGACATTCCTATACCTGAGGCTATGTCTGCCTTTCTATCTCTCTGTCTATGTCTCTCTCTCTCTCTCTCCCTCTATCCTTTCTCTCTCTCTGTCTCCCTCTATGCCCTCTCTCTCTCTCTCTCTCTCTTTTTTTTCTCTCTCTCTCTCTCCCTCTATCCATCTCTCTCTGTCTCTGTCTCTCCTCCGGCCTCCAAAGCTTTATCAATTACACCTCCTCCTCAACTCTCCTCATTGTCTTGACTGTCTGGGCTATGTTTAATCCTAAAGAACTTACTTTGGGATATCATTGAATTAAATCCCATTTAGTACTTTACTCACTTGTTCGTAAAGTTGTTGTTTGTTTGCGAGGCAGCAGCAGCAGCTGAGTATGGAAGCCTTCGTTCAGCAACATTTTAACCACAAATTCAGAAAATAACTTGGGTGAGGCGGGAGGTGCATTCACGCTTAGCAGTGGAGTGTTGAGGTACAGTGACTGGGGACAGTCTTAGCGGTGGAGTGTTGAGGCATGGTGACTAGGGATTGTCTTAGCAGTGGAGTGTTGAGGTATGGTGACTGGGGATTGTCTTAGCGGTGGAGTGTTGAGGCATGGTGACTGGGGATTGTCTTAGCGGTGGAGTGTTGAGGCATGGTGACTGGGGATTGTCTTAGCGGTGGAGTGTTGAGGCATGGTGACTGGGGATTGTCTTAGCAGTGGAGTGTTGAGGCATGGTGACTGGGGATTGTCTTAGCAGTGGAGTGTTGAGGCATGGTGACTGGGGATTGTCTTAGCGGTGGAGTGTTGCTGCATGGTGACTGGGGATTCTCTTAGCAGTGGAGTGTTGAGGCATGGTGACTGGGGATTGTCTTAGCAGTGGAGTGTTGAGGCATGGTGACTGGGGATTGTCTTAGCGGTGGAGTGTTGCTGCATGGTGACTGGGGATTCTCTTAGCGGTGGAGTGTTGCTGCATGGTGACTGGGGATTCTCTTAGCAGTGGAGTGTTGAGGCATGGTGACTGGGGATTGTCTTAGCAGTGGAGTGTTGCTGCATGGTGACTGGGGATTGTCTTAGCAGTGGAGTGTTGAGGCATGGTGACTGGGGATTGTCTTAGCGGTGGAGTGTTGAGGCATGGTGACTGGGGATTGTCTTAGCGGTGGAGTGTTGCTGCATGGTGACTGGGGATTCTCTTAGCAGTGGAGTGTTGAGGCATGGTGACTGGGGATTGTCTTAGCGGTGGAGTGTTGAGGCGTGGTGACTGGGGATTGTCTTAGCGGTGGAGTGTTGAGGCGTGGTGACTGGGGATTGTCTTAGCGGTGGAGTGTTGCTGCATGGTGACTGGGGATTGTCTTAGCAGCGGAGTGTTGCGTCATGGTGACTGGGGACAGTCTTAGCGTAGGAGTGTTGCTGCATGGTGACTGGGTATTGTCTTAGCAGTGGAGTGTTGAGGCATGGTGACTGGGGAATGTCTTAGTGGTGGAGTGTTGCTGCATTGTGACTGGGGATTGTCTTAGCAGTGGAGTGTTGAGGCATGGTGACTGGGGACAGTCTTAGCGTAGGAGTGTTGCTGCATGGTGACTGGGTATTGTCTTAGCAGTGGAGTGTTGAGGCATGGTGACTGGGGATTGTCTTAGTGGTGGAGTGTTGCTGCATGCTGACTGGGGATTGTCTTAGCAGTGGGGTATTGAGGCATGGTGACTGGGGACAGTCTTAGCGTAGGAGTGTTGCTGCATGGTGACTGGGTATTGTCTTAGCAGTGGAGTGTTGAGGCATGGTGACTGGGGAATGTCTTAGTGGTGGAGTGTTGCTGCATTGTGACTGGGGATTGTCTTAGCGGTGGAGTGTTGAGGCATGGTGACTGGGGACAGTCTTAGCGGTGGAGTGTTGCTGCATGGTGACTGGGGATTGTCTTAGTGGTGGAGTGTTGCTGCATGCTGACTGGGGATTGTCTTAGCAGTGGAGTATTGAGGCATGGTGACTGGGGACAGTCTTAGCGTAGGAGTGTTGCTGCATGGTGACTGGGTATTGTCTTAGCAGTGGAGTGTTGAGGCATGGTGACTGGGGAATGTCTTAGTGGTGGAGTGTTGCTGCATTGTGACTGGGGATTGTCTTAGCGGTGGAGTGTTGAGGCATGGTGACTGGGGACAGTCTTAGCGGTGGAGTGTTGCTGCATGGTGACTGGGGATTGTCTTAGCAGTGGAGTGTTGAGGCATGGTCACTGGGGATTGTCTTAGCAGTGGAGTGTTGCTGCATGGTGACTGGGGATTGTCTTAGCAGTAGAGTGTTGAGGCATGGTGACTGGGGAGTGTCTTAGCGGTGGAGTGTTGAGGCATGGTGACTGGGGATTGTCTTAGCGGTGGAGTTTTGCTGCATGGTGACTGGGGATTGTCTTAGCAGTGGAGTGTTGAGGCATGGTGACTGGGGACAGTCTTAGCGGTGGAGTGTTGAGGCATGGTGACTGGGGATTGTCTTAGCTGAGCTTTATACATCTTTCATCCATCCATTAAAATAAGAGTAGACTCCTCAGTGGAAGTGCGTTGCAACAGAAGAGGAGAAGGAGGAGGAGGAGAAAATAATTCTCTTCTCACCTCTGAGAGACTTTTGTTGGGGTTTTCTAAAGCATCTGACGACTTTGTTTTTCAATGTGTGTATGTGTGAGCCTGTGTGTGTGTGTGTGTGTGTGTGTGTGTGTGTGTGTGTGTGTGTGTGTGTGTGTGTGTGTGTGTGTGTGTGTGTGTGTGTGTGTGTGTGAGCCTGTGTGTGTGTGTGTGTGTGTGAGCCTGTGTGTGTGTGTGTGAGCCTGTGTGTGTGTGTGTGAGCCTGTGTGTGTGTGTGTGTGTGTGTGTGTGTGTGTGTGTGTGTGTGTGTGTGTGTGTGTGTGTGTGTGTGTGTGTGTGTGTGTGTGTGTGTGTGAGCCTGTGTGTGTGTGTGTGTGTGTGAGCCTGTGTGTGTGGGTGTGTGTGTGAGCCTGTGTGTGTGGGTGTGTGTGTGTGAGCCTGTGTGTGTGCGTGTGCGTGTGTGTGTGTGTGTGTGTGTGTGAGCCTGTGTGTGTGGGTGTGTGTGTGAGCCTGTGTGTGTGTGCGTGCGTGCGTGCGCGTGTGTGTGTGTGTGACTAATCAGCCTCCTGTTGTCCCATCTCATTAAGAGAGCTAGCGTAGAGTTGACTGTGACTAGGAAGGCTTAACGTGTATGGGGATAACAACCTGTAGAAAACAACGGCGACAGCTGGGGATTGTCCAACAGACATGATGATCTGTGTGTCAACTTTGTCTCCAAACCAGGCTTATTAGTGGGGATACAAAATCACCACCACCACAACCACCAATAACAACAACAACTGCCATTGTTTCTCTTGTTAGACATGTTTTAACTAGTGATGGGAGGAAGAATCAATATAGTTTCATATCATGGTATTATTTTTGGACAATATTATTTGACTCCAAGTTTGGTTATTCTTTTTTTACTGTCGGTAGCATTAGCTAGCTAGCGCTAGCCAGCTATACCTAGTCAGCTATACCTAGTCAGCTATACCTAGTCAGCTATACCTAGTCAGCTATACCTAGTCAGCTATACCTAGCCAGCTATACCTAGTCAGCTATACCTAGTCAGCTATACCTAGTCAGCTATACCGTGGCCAAAACTCATGCATTTTTTAATAGATTATTTTTGTACTCCATCTTGTTTTTAAATAGCGAGCCAATATGTTTTCCTCAATTTTATTTCCCTGACTGATCAAAACGTGCTTTCTCATGGCTCTCTCTTGTCTCTCTGCAGCAGACATATATTGAGAAATATGTTTAAACATCAAATCGTAATAAAATCGCATTATCGAATGGCAATACGTATAGTATCGTCACCTAAGTATGTGTCACGTTCGTCGTAGTGAGGAGACCAAGGCGCAGCATGATGTGAATACATTATTTTTTAATTAACGAATGAACCACTAAACAAACTAACAAAAACAACAAAATGAACGTGAAGCTATAAATAACTGCGTGCTGACATGCAACTACACATAGACAACTACCCACCAATATAGGTGGGAAAAGGCAACCTAAGTATGGTTCTCAATTAGAGACAACGATAGACAGCTGCCTCTGATTGAGAACCACACCCGGCCAAACACACAGAAATACAAATCATAGAAAAAGGAACATAGAATGCCCACCCAAATCACACCCTGACCAAACCAAAATAGAGACATAAAAAGGCTCTCTAAGGTCAGGGCGTGACAGTATGGTTATAATATCCTATCGTGAGGTCTCAGTTTTTACAGGTTATAAAGCCAATATGCAGTATCAAATAAAACAGGTTTGTTCTATTTCTGAGGTGGGAAGTCTCAAAACATATTTTTGCCCAAGCATGGCATATAAACTTTTAAGATTGACTTCTAGGATTAGCAATCCAAAATATTCTCTGTAAATGTACTTAGCCTACACTATATACTGTACTATTTACTATCTACTAGCCGTCTAAGTTAGGAGAGTTTGTGTACCTACAGGAACTAGTGGGTTTTCTAAAGCATTTCCAAAAGGCCTGGGCAATATGGCCAAAATATCATATTACAATGTATTCATATTTTTGACAGTATGACGGTATTTTATATTTATGAATAAGAAAAGTTATGAATATGCTTTGAGTAGTTCATGACCCTAGGATGGTGACAACACATTAATTATGAGCAATTTTGATTTGTCTTTCTCCATTCTGATTGTTGTAGTCAGTTCGAATACAACTTCATCCAAAAATCATTTTCAGCATTTCCATCCATGTCCCGTACTCATTGTGTATCATTTCTACTGATATGGGCCTAATTTAAATGGTGAACTGTTGGAATCATGAAAATAGAATGATTATTCTAATTCTATAGTTGGGATATATTGGACAGCACTTTCAATACATTATTGTTTGACATGACAATGAATGAAAAGACAGAGAGGAATTATTGTGACAGGGTAGGAACTAAATTATTGGTCAATGTTTTCTAGGGGACCTTAATTAGATGTTACATTACATGTTTTTTTATTCCTTAATGTATCTAACTAGCGCTAGCTAGCATATTCATGCTTTACCTGCTACTCTCTGATTTAGAAGATACCTTTGCAGAAACAACATGCTGATGCTATACCTACAGTACACCAGCACTGGTTTCAAATTATATTAGCTAGATCCTTTTGCTTTGACTCTTTGGACATTTAGAAAGGTAGCTGGCCAGCTAACTAGTGATTATCATTAGCAGCTAACACAATTCATCTAAGCTAAGCCCCAAAAAATGACAAACTAGCTATTTGCAGACAGTAAAATACACAAACTAATAGTGTAATAATAACGCTTGTGGATTTATATGAAGAAACAAATTGGAAATAAGCATTTGCTGTCACCAACATCTTGCTGTATCTGACATTTCCTCATGAGATGAGAACATATGATATGTTCCGAATTACACTATGTGTGATATGTTACGAATTGCAATTTGTACAATATGTTACAAATTTGCAATATGTATGATATGTTATGAATTCAAATTTGTTGTGGAAAACATTAGTTAGGTGGCTAGGTGGCTAACGCTAATGTTAGCTAGGTGGCTAACGTTAGCTAGGCTAGGAGTTAGGGTTGGGTTTTAGGTTAGGGTTAGGGTTAGGGGAGGGGTTAGCTAACATGCTAAGTTATTGTAAAGTAGCTAAAAAGTAGTACGTACAGTGCATTCGGAAAGTGCTCAGACCCCTTGACTTTTTCCACATTGTGTTACATCATACAACATTTATTCAATTGTAGTTTTTTTCCTCATAAATCTACACACAATACCCCATAATGACAAAGCAAAAACAGGTTTTTAGAAATGTTTGCAAATGTATTAAAAGTAAAAAAAATAAATGAAATATCACATTTACAATACAAATTCAGACCCTTTATTCAGTACTTTGTTGAAGCAACTTTGGCAGCCATTACTGCCTCGAGTCTTCTTGGGTATGATGCTGCAAGCTTGCCACACCTGTATTCGGGGAGTTTCTCCCATTCTTCTCTGCAAATCTTCTGTTCTGTCACGCTGGATGGGGAATGTTGCTGCACAGCTATTTTCAGGTCTTTCCAGAGATGTTTCCTGATTATTATTTGACCATGCTGGTCATTTATGAACATTTGAACATCTTGGCCATGTTCTGTTATAATCTCCACCCGGCACAGCCAGAAGAGGACTGGCCACCCCTCATAGCCTGGTTCCTCTCTAGGTTTCTTCCTAGGTTTTGGCCTTTCTAGGGAGTTTTTCCTAGCCGCCGTGCTTCTACACCTGCATTGCTTGCTGTTTGGGGTTTTAGGCTGGGTTTCTGTACAGCACTTCAAGATATTAGCTGATGTACGAAGGGCTATATAAAATAAACTTGATTTGATTATGTTCGATCATGTTCAAGTCCGGGCTCTGGCTGGGCCACTCAAAGACATTCAGAGAATTGTCCCAAAGCCTCGCCTGCGTTGTCCTGGCCGTGTGCTTAGGGTTGTTGTCCTGTTGGAAGATGAACCTTCGCCCCTGTTTTAGGTCCTGAGCGCTCTGGAGCAAGTTTTCATGAAGGATCTCTCTGTACTTTGCTCTGTTCATTTTTGCCTCGATCCGGACTAGTCTCCCAGGCCCTGCCACTGAAAAACATCCCCAAAGCATGATACTGCCACCACTATGCTTCACCGTAGGGGTGGTGCCAGGTTTCCTCCAGACGTGACGCTTGGCATTCAGGCCAAAGAGTTCAATCTTGGTTTCATCAAACCAGAGAATATTGTTTCTCATAGTCTGAGAGTCTTTGGGTGCCTCTTGGCAAACTCCAAGCGGGCTGTCATGTGCCTTTTATTGAGGAGTGGCTTCCATCTGGCCACTCTACCATAAAGGCCTGATTGGTTGAGTGCTGCAGAGATGGCTGTCCTTCTGGAAGGTTCTCTCATCTCCACAGAGGAACTCTAGAGAACTCTAGAGCTCTGTCAGAATGACCATCGGGTTCTTGGTCACTGGCTCGTGGTGACCCAAGGTCCAGTTAAGACACATAGTTTTTTCAGATATCTACGTATATTTTTTAAAGATATGCACATTTTGTAGAGAATTATTATTATAATATATATTTTTTTTATTTCATTTTGAATAATGGCAGACTTTCAATGTTTTAACCTTTCGTGACCAAGTGGGTAAATTGTGAAGCATAAATGGTCATAATTGGATACAATTACAATAATAGCCTCACATTACCTTTCTGCCAAAAGAAACAGTTGAACACATCTTACAGTCATGGACAGGCATTTCTATAATGTGCCATAATTCAGTTGAATAATAAAGAGAGAAAAGCAGTCTGGAAATGACTTTAACTTCTAGTCATTATCTTCCCCGTCGCTGACTTCAATCCCCTACAGTATATTCTTCAGAGTTTTTTTTCCTCCATCCTTGGCCTGCGTTTGACTTGAAAGACAAGCGTTGTAGATGAGTTCAGATGAGAAGTAATTGGCTTCCACAATGGATGATTTTAATTAAATTCCATTAGAATGTCTGGGAGGAGGCTGCACTGGAATAAGTGACTGTGTTACCACCAAATGTCCCCTTTTTTTTCAGTCTTTGACTTCTTTTCAACACATTATAAAGTTAGTTACTAAAGCTCATTTCTTTATAACGTTAGTTAGCTAATTTCTTTATAATGTTAGTTAGCTCGTTTCTTTATAATGTTAGTTAGCTAAGTTCTTTATAAAGTTAGTTAGCTAATTTATTTATTAAGTTAGTAAGCTCGTTTCTTGATTAATGGTCCTCTGTCACGTATACTCCCTCTCTGGCCTCTAAGTCACCAGGCTGCTTGTTATGGCGCACACCTGTCACCATCGTTATGTGCGTGTGACAGAGCGCAGAATAACTGATGAATTTATGAACTTGCCACACCTGCTGAATATGGCCGGTGTCAGTAAACGTTTGCAAAATAAATAATTCAATTGTTGCTAGCAGCACAGTTAGTCACCAATGCTCTAGATAACATAAAAACAGGCTAACCAGCTCTGATAGGGTGAGTAAAATGTTCAGAATGAGGTGTTCTCTCATTTCTGTCTAGAAGTAGCTAGAAAGCTAGCCAACTTCAGCCAGTTAGCTTGGGTGCTTGACTGCCGTCATGAGGAAAGTTCGGATCAACCCTTCTGCTTGGCCTAAGCTTCCAGTGTCAATACTGCACTCTGAACGCTCGGAGAGCGAAATGCTCTGAATTTACGAACAATCTGGCAATGCTCTATAAGGGCTCAAGGCGAGACCCATATGCAGACACAGGAGGCAGATGGTTGAGCTCCAATATTTATTATAACACAAGGGGTAGACAAAAGGCAGGTCGGGTACAGGCGAGAGTTCATAACCCAGGTCAGAGTCCAAACAGTACAGGGCGTTAGACAGTCGAGAGGTCAGGGGAGGAAGAATGGTCAGACAGGCGAGTTCGATGTCAGGACAGGCAAGGGTCAAAACCAGGAGGACTAGGAAAAACAGAGACTGGGAAAAATAGGAGCTAGGAGATAAATGCTGGTCAACTTGGCAAACAAGACGAACTGGTACAGAGAGACAGAAAACACAGGTATAAATTCACCGGGGATGATGAGCGACACCTGGAGGGGGTGGAGACAAGCACAAGGACAGGTGAAACAGATCAGCGCGTGACACGCTCTGAATTTACTAACAGGGAGGTGAACAGATTTTAATAAGATTTTCTGCTGCTAAAACGCTGCCAGTTCCAATTTAATGGACAGCACATTGGTACAGGTAGGCCTAGTGGAGCTCCGTGTGCTCAATGGACAGCACCTCTGTCTAGTAGCTAGCTGTAGAGTTGTTCAGTTTGTGGGCAGTTAGACATTTTTGTGCCACTGTTAAGTAACCTACAATTTGTTTATGAAAATCATGACTGGCACGTAGATCTTTAGAAATGGTAGGATCAATTGTAAATTGGCGCTCCACATGAAAATGGTGTCTGACCCGCTGCTATGTGAAGCCACCCTTTTGAAAGGTGCATACAGTGTAGGCCTACTATGACAGTGTCATTGAGTATGTATACATGCACACTTAACTAGCAAGAAGGCACACCTGCTAATTGAAATGCATTCCAGGTGACTACCTCATGAAGCTGGTTGAGGGAATGCTAAAATCTGTCGTCAAGGCAAAGGGTGGCTACTTTGAAGAATCTCAAATATAAAATATATTTCATTTGTTTAACACTGTTTTGATTACTACATGATTCCATGTGTTATTTCATAGTTTTGATGTCTTCACTATTATTCTACAATGTATAAAATAGTAAAAATAAAGAAAAAACCTTGAATGAGTAGGTGTTCTAAAACTTTGACGGGTAGTGTGCACATGTACAGTGGCAATGTTAGCATGTAAATCTTGGTGTGCCCCCCCCCCCCCCCCCCCCCCAAAAAAAAAAGTGGGATGCATGCCATCAAAGCCACTACACAACACAACACTAAACAATACATGAATTGCACTATAACGGTGACAAACCGTGCCCACAAACTGTTAGGGACTACATAAAGCTGTCCCAGCAACAGTCCCAATATCTTACCACAGCTACACCTGGCTATCAGCGGAGCCTTGTCTGGCAGTGAAAGAGTTCATTCAGACTTTAAAAAAACATAGTTGATATGGCTGACTTGCTTAAACAAATGTGGTTTCTACTGACAATTGAGAGGTACAAACTATGTCATAAGGGGACGACAAGCGAATAAGAGGCAATCCGTAATTTCGATTAAAACATTAATGAGCGGGCTAGGACAAACGTAGTCAATATAACTATTTGTTGAGCATTTTTTAAATTTAGGTGACAGAATTAACATGCAAAACAGGCAAGCCCCCCCCCCCCCCCCCCCCCCCCACAGTTTTTTTTTTTTTTTGCCAAACATTTTGGCCTCAAAGCAGGTGGGGCTCTGCCCTGAATGGCAGGTTGCCACTGTATTCATATAATTAGCACCCAGATAAGCAACACACTAATAATTTTAAAAAGAACATCCTTACATCCACACTAAATAACTTAGCAATATTTAATTCCATTTTGCCAGCAAGATTGATCTGTTAGACGTTCTGATTTTAACTCAGGAAGATGGACCACCAAGACTGATGGAGATACTTGGAAATTAATCAATTAATCAATCAATCAATCCACCAACATTAACATACACACCCAACTTTAAATGCATTATACCAGAGGCAGGTAGCCCACAGGGAGGGCATTAGCAATGCAGGCAGAGGACCATGATGATGATGAAGACGAAGATAATGACGATGTTGATGATGATGATGAGGTAGGCCTACAGCGAGAAGTTCAAAAAAGTTAGCCCAACTAAATAATCATTAATTATTTTTATTATCTCAAGTATCATTCTGTTACTGCATGAACGTGTACATTTGTTATAGTTGTTATTGTTGTTGAAGCCGAAAACAAAAAATCTCTAATTAGCAAGTTGCCCAGTTGTGCTTATTTTCATACCAATGGGCCTAAATGAGACCAAGATTTTACTAGGCGACAAAGGAAATTAATCAAAATAACAATTAGGCCTACAGCTATCACAACTTACATTTTAATAGCAATAACAATTCCCAATTAAATTAACTCCTGGCTACCAGATTACAACAAGACCATGTTAAAATGCCAACATCACATTCAAAGCAACCAGTGCACTGCCTAAACAGCTGAAAGGTAAAGCAAATGCCACTGTCTGCTCTCTTCTGTCTAATTATGACGAAAAAAAGGCATGCAGGCTGGCAGCTGCTCTCCGAGTGATGCTCCCCATGGTCGTAAAGCCAACCATATCCACAACGCTAAACAGCCGATGCATTTTAAATCGGGATTGGAATGATTTGTCTCTTTTTTTTATCCTTTAAATGGTTGCTCTTGATCTAGGGGATGCATACCCAACTGACGCCTCTGGAGAGGAGAGAACACTGATTTTGAATTTGTGTCAATTATTTATTTGCACTGCATTTGCTGACAAGTGATTTATTGTTTGTAGAAATGACCTGATAATGTTAAACTTGCTTACATCATTATGAATCATCAATGATTATTTTCACAATCAGATCAACCAAATGTTCCAAGTCAATATTATCTCGCTATGAATTGGTAGTGTGCTTCAAAGCACACTGGTAATATACACTGGTAATATACACTGATAATATACACTGGTAATATACACTGATAATAATACACTGATAATATACACTGGTAATATACACTGATAATATACACAGATAATATACACTGATAATATACACTGGTAATATACACTGGTAATATACACTGGTAATATACACTGATAATATACACTGGTAATATACACTGGTAATATACACTGGTAATATACACTGGTAATATACACTGGTAATATACACTGATAATATACACTGGTAATATACACTGGTAATATACACTGGTAATATACACTGGTGTATCAGGTGATTTGAACAACTTTATTCCATTGTATTTCACCCAGTTTCACCCAGTTTCCGCATGGCAGTTGAAGAGACAGCAGATGCTGGATGACAAATGTCTTAGTTCTCTGTTAGAGTGATGAGAGACAAGAGATAGAGGAATAGAGAGAAGAGATAGAGAGAGAACACAAGAGAGAAGAGATAGAGAGATACAGAGAGAGGGATAGAGAGAAGAGATAGAGAGATACAGAGATAGAGGGATAGAGAGAAGAGAGGGATAGAGAGAAGAGAGAGAAGAGATAGAGGGATACAGGGATAGAGGGAAGAGAGAGAGAAGAGATAGAGAGAGAACACAAGAGAGAAGAGATAGAGAGATATAGGGATAGTGAGAAGAGAGAGAGAAGCGATAGAGAGAGAACAAAAGAGAAAGAAGAGATAGAGAAATACAGGGATAGAGGGAAGAGAGAGAGAAGAGATAGAGAGAGAACACAAGAGAGAAGAGATAGAGTGATAGAGAGAACACAAGAGAGAAGAGATAGAGAGAAGAGCGAGAGAAGGAATCAAGGGATGGAGAGAAAAGAGAGAGAGAAGAGATAGAGGGATAGAGAGAAGAGATAAAGGGATAGAGAGAAGAGAGTGAAGGGATAGAGGGATGGCGAGAAGAGATAGAGAGAAGAGATAGAGGGATGGAGAGAAGAGATATAGAGAGAAGGGATAGAGGGATGGAGAGAAGAGATAGGGATAGAGAGAGAGAAGAGAGAGAAGAGAGAGAAGAGCGAGAGCTGAGAGACAGACACAGAGAGGTGGAACAGAGAGACAGACATATGGAGAGGTTGAGCTGAGAGACAAAGAGAGGGAGAGGTGCATACTTCGACAATAACAACACTGTACCGTGGGTGAGTGCCCCCCACGGACCCAGAAGACTGGGTGATCTCGCTCTCAGAGGCCGAAGTGAGTAAGGTCTTTAATCAGGTCAACAGTCACAAGGCCGCGGGGCCGGACGGTATTCCAGGGCGTGTTCTCAGAATATTCACAGTAATGTTCAACCTCTCCTTTCCTTGTCACTGTCTGTAATCATCATATGTTTTTAGATGACAATCAGCATTGCTGTTCCCAAGAATGATTCATGCCACAATGACTACCGCCCGATAGCACTCACAACTGTAATCATTAAGTGCTTTGAGAGGCTGGTTATGGCACACATCAACTCTATCATTCCAGACACCCTAGACCCTCTCCAATTTGCATACCGCTTCAACAGATCCATAGACAATGTAATCTCAATTGCACTCCACACTGCCCTCACCCACCCAGAGAAGAGGAATACATACCTATGTGAGAATGCTATTCATTGACTACAGCTCAGCGTTCAACACCATTGTCCCCTCCAAGCTCACCCCCAAGCTCAGGACCCTGGGACTGAACACCTCCCTATGCAACTGGATCCTGGACTTCCTGACGGGCCACGCTGGCCCTCAACACAGGTGTCCCATAGGAGTGTTTGTGCTTTGTCCCCTCGTGTACTCCCTGTTCAACCACGACTGCAACCAATACCATCATCAAGTTTGCTGACGACACGACGGTGGTAAGCCTGACCACAGGCGACGATGAGACAGCCTATAGGGAGGAGGTCAGAGACCTGGCAGTGTGATGCCAGAACAACAACCTCTCCCTCAACGTCAACAAGACAAAGGAGCTGATCATGGACTACAGGAAATGGGGGGCGAGTACGCCCCCATCCACATTGACGGGGCTGTAGTAGAGCGGGTCGAGAGCTTCAAGTTCCTCGGTGTCCTCATCGCTAAAGTACTTAAAATGTGCACAGTGGTGAAGAAGGCGCGACAGCACCTCTTCATCGTCAGGAGGTTGAAAGGGTTTGGGCATGGGGCCCTCAAATACTCAATAGGTTCTATACCTACACCATTTAGACTGGCTGCATCACTGCTTGATACGGCAACAGCACCGCCCTCGATCACATGGTGCTACAGAGGGCGGTGCGGACAGCCCAGTACATCACTGGGGCCGAGCTCCCTGCCATTCAGGACCTCTACACCGAGTGTACAAAACATTAGGAAGACCTTCCTATTATTGAGTTGCACCCCCTTGTGCCCTCAGAACAGCCTCAATTCGTCTGGGACATGGACTCTACAAGGTGTTGAAAGCATTCCACAGGGATGCTGGCCCATGTTGACTCTAATGCTTCCCACAGATGTGTTAAATTGGCTGTATGTCCTTTGGGTGGTGGACCATTCTCGATACACACGGAAACTGTTGGCGTGGAAACCCCAGCATCATGCAGTTCTTGACAAAAACCGGTGCACCTGGCACCTAGTACCATACCCTGTTCAAAGGCACTTTGTCATGCCCATTCACCCTCGGAATACATACATGCACAATCCATGTCTCACATGTCTCACAGCTTAAAAATCCTGTCTCCTGTCCATCATCTAAACTGATTGAAGAGGGTTTAACAGGTGACACCAATAAAGGATCATATCTTTCACCTGGATTCATCTGGTCAGTCTATGTCACGGAAAGAGCATGTTTTGTACGCTCAGTGTATATTAGGCGGTGTGAAAGGAAGGCCCGGGAAATCGTTAAAGACTCCAGCCACCCAAGCCATAGACTGTTCTCTCTGCTTCTGCACTTCAAGAGATACCGGTGCATCAAGTCTGACTGTCTGAGTTGACCCTTGTATTTCATTTTTTGCACTGTCTCTATGCACACTCACAGGACTCTACACATACACATTCACGCACACTGACATTCCAACACACACATATAATCCACACATATTTATAGTGATTGTACACACTTGCGTACAGTAATAATTTACGCTGCTGCTACTCTGTTTATTTTGCAGTGCATTCAGACCCTTTGACTGTATCCACATTTTGTTACGTTACAGTCTTATTCTACAATGGATTACAATTGTTATTTTTTCCTCGTCAGTCTACACACAATACCCCATGATGACATCACAATCACCCACAATGACAAAGCAAAATCAGGTTTTTAGAATTTTTTTGCAATTTTATTTGTAATTTTTTGGGGGAAATATCATATTTCCATAAGTATTCAGACCCTTTCCTCTGTACTTTGTTGAAGCACCTTCTGGCAGTTACAAGCTTGGCACACCTGTATTTGGGGTGTTTCTCCCACTCTTTTCTGCAGATCCTCTCAAGCTCTGTCAGGTTGGATGGGGAGCGTCTCCGCACAGCTATTTTCAGGTCACTCCAGAGATGTTTGATTGGGTTCAAGTCCAGGCTCTAGCTAGGCCACTCAAGGCCAATCAGAAACTTGTCCCGAAGCCATTCCTGTGTTGTTATGACTGAGTCGTTGTCCCGTTGGAATGTGAAGCTTTGCCACAGTCTGAGGTCCTGAGCGCTCTGGAGCAGGTTTTCATCAAGAATCTCTCTGTACTTTGCTCTGTTCATCTTTACCTCAATCCCCGTTTCTGCCACTGAAAAACATCCCCACAGCACGATGCTGCCACCACTATGCTTCACCATAGGGATGGTGCCAGGTTTCCTCCAGATGTGACACTTGGCATTCAGATCAAAGTGTTCAATCTTGGTTTCATCAAACCAGATAATCTTGTTCTCATGGTACGAGACCTTTAGGTGCCTTTTGGCGGGCTGTCATGTAACTTTTACTGAGAAGTGGCTTCCGTCTGGCCACTTTACCATAAAGGCCTGACTGGTGGAGTGTTGCAGAAACAGTTGTCTTTCTGGAAGGCTTTCCCATCTCCACAGAGGAACTATCTAGCTCTGTCAGAGTGACCATTGGGTTCTTGTTCACCTCCCTGACCACAGCACGTCTCCCCAAATTGCTCAGTTTTGCCGCAGACATTTTGATGCAGACATTTTTTGGTACACTTCCCCAGATCAGTGCCTCGACACAATCCTGTCTCGGAGCTCTACGGACAATTCCTGCAACCTTTTGAGACCTTATATAAACAGACATGTGCCTTTCCAAATCATGTCCAATCAACTGAATTTACTTTAGATGGACTCCAATCAAGTTGTAGAAAAACCTCAAGGATGACCAATGGAAAAAGGATGCACCTGAGCTCAATTTCAAGTCTCAAAGTAAAGTATATACTTATGAAAATAAGGTATTTATGTCGAAAATGTCGAAAAACCTGTTTTTGCTTTGTTATTATGGGTTATTATGTGTAGATTGATGAGGAAAACAGTTAATTTAATGCATCTTAGAATTAGGCTGTAACGTAACAAAATGTGGAAAAAGTCAACGTGTATGAATACTTTCTGAATGCACTGTATATCCTGATGCCTAGTCACCTTGCCCCTATACATATCTACCTCTATCACTCCATTATCCCTGCATATGTAAGGGGTGCGTAACTGGTGGCAGGGAAGTCAAACGCAGGAGAGCAGAACTGGGTAATAACCGGAGCAGTTTATTTATCAAAACCAACGGCATCCAGAATAACAAAATATGGGTACAAAACCCGTCCTGCACCAGTCACAAAGTGCACAAGCACTTACAACAAACAATTTCAAACACAGACATGGGGGGAACAGAGGGTTAAATACACGACAAGTAATGAGGGAAATGTGTACCAGGTGTGTGGTAAAAACAAGACAAAACAAATGGAAAATGAAAGATGGATCGGCGATGGCTAGAAGACCGGTGACGTCGACCGCCGAACGCCGCCTGAACAAGAAGAGGAACCGACTTTGGCGGATTGGGTGACAGCATATTGTAAATATAGTATTTGAACTGACCCTGTATATGGCTTCTTACTTTCTCGTGTTCTTCTTATTTCATAGATTTTTTTTAACGTGTTTTTGTTCTACCTTGTTGTTTTTAGGGCAGCATTAATACTGATTATTCACTGTATGTGTGTATGTGACCTCTCTCTCTGTTATACCTCTCTCGCTCTGTCTGTCTGTCTGTCTGTCTGTCTGTCTCTCTCTTTCTCTCTCTCTGTCTGTCTCTCAGTTATAGCTATCTCCATGTCTCTGATCCAAGTTTCAAACAGAGAGAGTATAACTTGTGTTTATTATCTATTTGACTTGCTATGGCAATGTAAACATTTTTCTCATGCCAAATTAAGCCCTTTGAATGTAATAGAAAAATTGAGAGAGACAAAGAGAGAGACCGACAGGGGTAGAGCTGAGGGAGCGAGAGATAGAGAAGTAGAGTAGAGAGACCGAGACAGTAGAGGCAGAGCTAACAGTCCAGGGTTTCTGGGTAAATGGTGCAGCACAGTGAGCAGCTGGAGGGGTTTGAGAGCACTGTAAAAACACCCTGCATGAAGAACCTAACAGAAGCCTTGACACTGGGGCTGAGACTTACAAGGCTGTATTTGTTACACAGGCTGGAAGACTTTCACTAAAGACATGGCAAAGGTACAATACTTAGATGGGAGAAACAAAGAAGAAGGGGAAACATGATGATCATCTTCTTGCTGTTTGAGAGACGTGTGCTTGCATTTGGACATGTATTGGTCTTTTTTGTGTTTTATTAGGATCCCCATTAGCTGTTGTGAAAGCAGCAGCAACTCTTCCTGGGGTCTAAACAAAACATGACACGTGAAATAATACAGAACATTAAATGACAAAAACAGTTTAAGGACATAACTACGTAAATAAAAAAATGGCACATATAGCTTACATATCAATACATACAAACAAGCTAGGTCAAATAGGAGAGAGGCATTGTGCCGTGAGGTGTTGCTTTATCTGTTTTTTGAAACCGGGATTGCTGTTCATTTGAGCTGTATGAGATGGAAGGAAGTTCCATGCAATAATGTCTCCATATAATACTGCACACTTTCTTGATTTTTTTCTGGATTTGGGGACTGTGAAAAGACCCCTGGTGGCATGTCTGGTGGGGTAAGTGTGTGTGTCAGAGCTGTGTGTAAGTTCACAAACAATTTGGAATTTTCAACACAAATGTTTGTTATGATTTGTACCAAATACACTGCTCTTAGTTTTATAGATGTTCAGGACCAGTTTATTACTGGCCACCCATTCCAAAACCGACTGCAACTCTTTGTTAAGGGTTCCAGTGACTTCACTAGCTGTGGTTGCTGATGCGTATATGGTTGAATAATCAGCATACATGGACACACATGCTTTGTTTAAAACCAGTCACAGCTCATTGGTAAAAATAGAAAAGAGTAGAGGACCAAGAGAGCTGCCCTGCGGTACACCACATTTAACATGTTTGACATTAGAGACGTTTCCATTAACCTCTCTGGGATATGTGGCTAGCGTCCCACCTGGCCAAAATCCAGTGAAAATGCAGAGCTCCAAATTCAAATAAATTACTATAGAAATTTAACTTTCATGAAATCACACATGCAAGACACCAAATTAAAGCTACACTTGTTGTGAATCCAGCCAACGTGTCATATTTCAAAAATGCTTTACGGCGAAAGCAAACAATGCTATTATCTGAGGATAGCATCCCAGCAAACAAGCACAGACCATCATATTTCAACCCTCCCGGCGCGACACAAAACGCAGAAATAAAGATATAATTCATGCCTTACCTTTGACGAGCTTCTTCTGTTGGCACTCCAATATGTCCCAGAAACATCACAAATGGTCCTTTTGTTGCATTAATTCCGTAGATATATATCCAAAATGTCCATTTATTTGGTGCGTTTGATCCAGAAAAACACCGGTTCTAACTCGCGCAACATGACTACAAAAGATACCTGTAAGCTTTGTCCAAACATTTCAAACTACTTTTGAAATACAACTTTAGGTATTTCTTTAAGTAAATAATCGATAAAATTGAAGACGGGATGATCTGTGTTCAATACCGGAGGAAAACAATGTGTAGTGAGCCTCTGTGTAACGCGCCTCTAACAAGAGTACACTTCCCTCGAGCCTCATTCTGAACAGTGCTACTTCTTCATTTCTCAAAGGAAAAACCTCAACCAATTTCTAAAGACTGTTGACATCCAGTGGAAGTGATAGGATCTGCAAGACGGTCCCTTAGAGATCTGGATTCCCAATGAAAACCCAATGAAAAGAGAATGACCTCAAAAATAAAAAAATTAGAAATCTGAACGGTTTGTCCTCGGAGTTTTGCCTGCCAAATAAGTTATATTATACTCACAGACATGATTCCAACAGTTTTAGAAACTTCAGAGTGTTTTCTATCCAAATCAACTAATAATATGCATCTTAGCTTCTGGGTCTGAGTAGCAGGCAGTTTACTTTGGACATGCTTTTCATCCAGACATGAAAATACTGCCACCTATCTCAGAGAAGTTAAAGAAAACCCCCTGAGTTCAATTAGATAGATATCATGCTTGGAATCCACGATATGTCCGAGGTTGTAAAGCCATAAAACATGTTTTCTCAACAACAGGTTATGGTCAATAATGTCAAAGGCTGCACTGAGTGTGCATTCCTGTGTGCATACCTTCACGTGTTGACATGTATACAAATATATAGTACTCTATATGTGCTTGCAATATGATCTCGTTATATTATGTCAAAATAGTCACATTTACTTACTGTAGTTAAATGTAACCTTGGCTGACATATAAGTATTGAAGTGGCCTCTAGTAGTGAAGCTAGGCTGGGGACAGAGTGGTAGCGCTGATAGCACCCTCTCTGTCTCCCTCCACCATCCCGATTTCTCTCTCTCTCTCCCTCCAACATCAACCTCTCTCTCTCCACCCTCACCCGCTCTCTCTCCACTCACCTAATGATGTCGATAGGGCCATGGTGTCTATGATTCACACAGAGAGGAGGGATGACTCATCCCTCCATCCACACTTGTCCTCACAAATCTGTTTATTTTCTGCCGTTCGCAGTCGGAAGGACAGTAGATGGCCACGCTGATGTCAGCTGAGGTCTTATTTCAGGACAACTGGTCATATCTGGATTGGGTGATTTATAAGCAGATCTGGGTTGAAATGTTTCATTGAGCTTGTATGGCGCAGTGGAACCAATGGAATAGTCCCAAAAGTTACAACTCTGCCCATCTGCCATTCCATGCAAGTTCAACCAACACACCACCAAGTGTTTGAAAGATACAGTACTGTCTCAGTATTATGCCAAATGTCCACTTTTCTAATATTTAGCTCCAATAAAAATGAAAAATATTCAGCTTAAATAAACATGCATTAATATTTAGCTTCATTAATATGTAATAATATGTAGCTTCATTAACATGCAATAATTTGTAGATTCATTTACATGTGGTAATACGTAGCTTCATTAACATGTACCAATATGTAGCTTCATTAACATGTACCAATATGTAGCTTCATTAACATGTAACAATATTTGGCTTCATTAAAAATGCAAGAATATTTAGCTTCATTAACAGGTAATAATATGTAGCTTCATTAAAAACATGTATCTCCATTTGGAGCTAGTGTTTATGCGGATTCCTCATTCTGTTGTGAGTGTTGCTATAGTAACTATATTACAGCAGTCTGTTGGTATTAGTGAGTGTTGCTATAGTAACTATATTACAGCAGTCTGTTGGTATTAGTGAGTGTTGCTATAGTAACTATGTTACAGCAGTCTGTTGGTATTAGTGAGTGTTGCTATAGTAACTATGTTACAGCAGTCTGCTGGTATTAGTGAGTGTTGCTATAGTAACTATATTACAGCAGTCTGTTGGTATTAGTGAGTGTTGCTATAGTAACTATGCTACAGCAGTCTGTTGGTATTAGTGAGTGTTGCTATAGTAACTATATTACAGCAGTCTGTTGGTATTAGTGAGTGTTGCTATAGTAACTATGTTACAGCAGTCTGCTGGTATTAGTGAGTGTTGCTATAGTAACTATGTTACAGCAGTCTGCTGGTATTAGTTAGTGTTGCTATAGTAACTATATTACAGCAGTCTTTTGGTATTAGTGAGTGTTGCTATAGTAACTATGTTACAGCAGTCTGTTGGTATTAGTGAGTGTTGCTATAGTAACTATGTTACAGCAGTCTGCTGGTATTAGTGAGTGTTGCTATAGTAACTATATTACAGCAGTCTGTTGGTATTAGTGAATGTTGCTATAGTAACTATTTTACAGCAGTCTGTTGGTATTAGTGAGTGTTGCTATAGTAACTATATTACAGCAGTCTGTTGGTATTAGTGAGTGTTGCTATAGTAACTATATTACAGCAGTCTGTTGGTATTAGTGAGTGTTGCTATAGTAACTATATTACAGCAGTCTGTTGGTATTAGTGAGTGTTGCTATAGTAACTAAATTACAGCAGTCTGTTGGTATTAGTTAGTGTTGCTATAGTAACTATATTACAGCAGTCTGTTGGTATTAGTGAGTGTTGCTATAGTAACTATGTTACAGCAGTCTGTTGGTATTAGTGAGTGTTGCTATAGTAACTATGTTACAGCAGTCTGCTGGTATTAGTGAGTGTTGCTATAGTAAATATGTTACAGCAGTCTGCTGGTATTAGTGAGTGTTGCTATAGTAACTATATTACAGCAGTCTGTTGGTATTAGTGAGTGTTGCTATAGTAACTATATTACAGCAGTCTGCTGGTATTAGTGAGTGTTGCTATAGTAACTATATTACAGCAGTATGTTGGTATTAGTGAGTGTTGCTATAGTAACTATGTTACAGCAGTCTGCTGGTATTAGTGAGTGTTGCTATAGTAACTATGTTACAGCAGTCTGCTGGTATTAGTGAGTGTTGCTATAGTAACTATGTTACAGCAGTCTGTTGGTATTAGTGAGTGTTGCTATAGTAACTATGTTACAGCAGTCTGCTGGTATTAGTGAGTGTTGCTATAGTAACTATATTACAGCAGTCTGTTGGTGTTAGTGAGTGTTGCTATAGTAACTATGTTACAGCAGTCTGTTGGTATTAGTGAGTGTTGCTATAGTAACTATGTTACAGCAGTCTGTTGGTATTAGTGAGTGTTGCTATAGTAACTATGTTACAGCAGTCTGTTGGTATTAGTGAGTGTTGCTATAGTAACTATGTTACAGCAGTCTGCTGGTATTAGTGAGTGTTGCTATAGTAACTATGTTACAGCAGTCTGTTGGTGTTAGTGAGTGTTGCTATAGTAACTATATTACAGCAGTCTGCTGGTATTCGTGAGTGTTGCTATAGTAACTATATTACAGCAGTCTGTTGGTATTAGTGAGTGTTGCTATAGTAACTATGTTACAGCAGTCTGTTGGTATTAGTTAGTGTTGCTATAGTAACTATATTACAGCAGTCTGTTGGTATTAGTGAGTGTTGCTATAGTAACTATATTACAGCAGTCTGCTGGTATTAGTGAGTGTTGCTATAGTAACTATATTACAGCAGTCTGTTGTTATTAGTGAGTGTTGCTATAGTAACTATATTACAGCAGTCTGTTGTTATTAGTGAGTGTTGCTATAGTAACTATGTTACAGCAGTCTGCTGGTATTAGTGAGTGTTGCTATAGTAACTATATTACAGCAGTCTGCTGGTATTAGTGAGTGTTGCTATAGTAACTATGTTACAGCAGTCTGTTGGTGTTAGTGAGTGTTGCTATAGTAACTATGTTACAGCAGTCTGCTGGTATTAGTGAGTGTTGCTATAGTAACTATATTACAGCAGTCTGCTGGTATTAGTGAGTGTTGCTATAGTAACTATATTACAGCAGTCTGCTGGTATTAGTGAGTGTTGCTATAGTAACTATGTTACAGCAGTCTGTTGGTATTAGTGAGTGTTGCTATAGTAACTATGTTACAGCAGTCTGTTGGTATTAGTGAGTGTTGCTATAGTAACTATGTTACAGCAGTCTGCTGGTATTAGTGAGTGTTGCTATAGTAACTATGTTACAGCAGTCTGCTGGTACTAGTGAGTGTTGCTATAGTAACTATATTACAGCAGTCTGCTGGTATTAGTGAGTGTTGCTATAGTAACTATGTTACAGGAGTCTGCTGGTATTAGTGAGTGTTGCTATAGTAACTATATTACAGCAGTCTGTTGGTATTAGTGAGTGTTGCTATAGTAACTATGTTACAGCAGTCTGTTGGTATTAGTTAGTGTTGCTATAGTAACTATATTACAGCAGTCTGTTGTTATTAGTGAGTGTTGCTATAGTAACTATATTACAGCAGTCTGTTGGTATTAGTGAGTGTTGCTATAGTAACTATATTACAGCAGTCTGCTGGTATTAGTGAGTGTTGCTATAGTAACTATATTACAGCAGTCTGCTGGTATTAGTGAGTGTTGCTATAGTAACTATATTACAGCAGTCTGCTGGTATTAGTGAGTGTTGCTATAGTAACTATATTACAGCAGTCTGTTGTTATTAGTGAGTGTTGCTATAGTAACTATGTTACAGCAGTCTGTTGGTATTAGTTAGTGTTGCTATAGTAACTATATTACAGCAGTCTGTTGGTATTAATGAGTGTTGCTATAGTAACTATATTACAGCAGTCTGCTGGTATTAGTGAGTGTTGCTATAGTAACTATATTACAGCAGTCTGTTGTTATTAGTGAGTGTTGCTATAGTAACTATATTACAGCAGTCTGCTGGTATTAGTGAGTGTTGCTATAGTAACTATATTACAGCAGTCTGTTGGTATTAGTGAGTGTTGCTATAGTAACTATGTTACAGCAGTCTGCTGGTATTAGTGAGTGTTGCTATAGTAACTATATTACAGCAGTCTGTTGTTATTAGTGAGTGTTGCTATAGTAACTATATTACAGCAGTCTGTTGGTATTAGTGAGTGTTGCTATAGTAACTATGTTACAGCAGTCTGTTGGTATTAGTGAGTGTTGCTATAGTAACTATGTTACAGCAGTCTGTTGGTATTAGTGAGTGTTGCTATAGTAACTATATTACAGCAGTCTGTTGGTATTAGTGAGTGTTGCTATAGTAACTATGTTACAGCAGTCTGTTGGTATTAGTGAGTGTTGCTATAGTAACTATGTTACAGCAGTCTGCTGGTATTAGTGAGTGTTGCTATAGTAACTATGTTACAGCAGTCTGCTGGTATTAGTGAGTGTTGCTATAGTAACTATGTTACAGCAGTCTGTTGGTATTAGTGAGTGTTGCTATAGTAACTATGTTACAGCAGTCTGTTGGTATTAGTGAGTGTTGCTATAGTAACTATGTTACAGCAGTCTGTTGGTATTAGTGAGTGTTGCTATAGTAACTATGTTACAGCAGTCTGTTGGTATTAGTGAGTGTTGCTATAGTAACTATGTTACAGCAGTCTGTTGGTATTAGTGAATGTTGCTATAGTAACTATGTTACAGCAGTCTGCTGGTATTAGTGAGTGTTGCTATAGTAACTATGTTACAGCAGTCTGCTGGTATTAGTGAATGTTGCTATAGTAACTATGTTACAGCAGTCTGTTGGTATTAGTGAGTGTTGCTATAGTAACTATGTTACAGCAGTCTGTTGGTATTAGTGAGTGTTGCTATAGTAACTATGTTACAGCAGTCTGCTGGTATTAGTGAGTGTTGCTATAGTAACTATGTTACAGCAGTCTGCTGGTATTAGTGAGTGTTGCTATAGTAACTATGTTACAGCAGTCTGTTGGTATTAGTGAGTGTTGCTATAGTAACTATGTTACAGCAGTCTGTTGGTATTAGTGAATGTTGCTATAGTAACTATGCTACAGCAGTCTGTTGGTATTAGTGAGTGTTGCTATAGTAACTATGTTACAGCAGTCTGCTGGTATTAGTGAGTGTTGCTATAGTAACTATGTTACAGCAGTCTGCTGGTATTAGTGAGTGTTGCTATAGTAACTATGTTACAGCAGTCTGCTGGTATTAGTGAGTGTTGCTATAGTAACTATGTTACAGCAGTCTGTTGGTATTAGTGAGTGTTGCTATAGTAACTATTTTACAGCAGTCTGTTGGTATTAGTGAGTGTTGCTATAGTAACTATGTTACAGCAGTCTGCTGGTATTAGTGAGTGTTGCTATAGTAACTATGTTACAGCAGTCTGTTGGTATTAGTGAGTGTTGCTATAGTAACTATGTTACAGCAGTCTGTTGGTATTAGTGAGTGTTGCTATAGTAACTATGTTACAGCAGTCTGTTGGTATTAGTGAGTGTTGCTATAGTAACTATGTTACAGCAGTCTGCTGGTATTAGTGAGTGTTGCTATAGTAACTATGTTACAGCAGTCTGCTGGTATTAGTGAGTGTTGCTATAGTAACTATGTTACAGCAGTCTGTTGGTATTAGTGAGTGTTGCTATAGTAACTATGTTACAGCAGTCTGTTGGTATTAGTGAGTGTTGCTATAGTAACTATGTTACAGCAGTCTGTTGGTATTAGTGAGTGTTGCTATAGTAACTATGTTACAGCAGTCTGTTGGTATTAGGGAGTGTTGCTATAGTAACTATGTTACAGCAGTCTGTTGGTATTAGTGAGTGTTGCTATAGTAACTATGTTACAGCAGTCTGTTGGTATTAGTGAGTGTTGCTATAGTAACTATGTTACAGCAGTCTGCTGGTATTAGTGAGTGTTTGGTGATTGCAGCAGGAAACCTTTTGATCCTCATTGTGTTGTAATTATTACAATCATCATTATTTTCCTGGAATAAAAACACAGCTTTGCTTTGGTTGTGTGTGTGTTGGGGACAGGAATGTGTGTGTGTAGGGGACTGGTGTGTGTGTGTTTGGGTCTGGTGTGTGTGTGTGTGTGTGTGTGTGTGTGTGTGTAGGGGACTGGTGTGTGTGTGTAGGGGACTGGTGTGTGTGTGTAGGTGACTGGTGTGTGTGTGTAGGTGACTGGTGTGTGTGTGTTGGGGACAGGAATGTGTGTGTGTAGGGGACTGGTGTGTGTGTGTGTGTGTAGGTGACTGGTGTGTGTGTGTGTTTGGGTCTGGTGTGTGTGTGTGTGTGTGTGTAGGTGACTGGTGTGTGTGTGTGTAGGGGACTGGTGTGTGTGTGTTGGGGACAGGAATGTGTGTGTGTGTGTAGGGGACTGGTGTGTGTGTGTGTGTGTGTGTGTGTGTGTAGGTGACTGGTGTGTGTGTGTTTGGGTCTGGTGTGTGTGTGTGTGTGTAGGTGACTGGTGTGTGTGTGTGTAGGGGACTGGTGTGTGTGTGTTGGGGACAGGAATGTGTGTGTGTGTAGGGGACTGGTTTGTGTGTGTTTGGGTCTGGTGTGTGTGTGTGTGTGTAGGTGACTGGTGTGTGTGTGTAGGGTACTGGTGTGTGTGTGTTTGGGTCTGGTGTGTGTGTGTGTGTAGGTGACTGGTGTGTGTGTGTAGGGTACTGGTGTGTGTGTGTTTGGGTCTGGTGTGTGTGTGTGTGTAGGTGACTGGTGTGTGTGTGTAGGGTACTGGTGTGTGGAGGGAGGGGGGAGGGAGGGGCAGTGACATTGGTTTAGGTATACCTAGATATGTTTATAAAGGGATTGATGCTGCTGGGGCTCGATTCTTTACAGTAAGGAAAGAGGGAGAGAAGAAAAGAGAGAGAGAGAAGAAAGTGGAAGAAAAAGTGTGAGGGAGAGTGGTCTAAACAAATGATCAAGTAACCAGACATTTAAAACTGTAACAAGTGACTCAAATTGTAGCCTTGGACGGACAAAACGTGTGTTTTGTCTTGATTATTGTTCAATTGACTGATGCTAATGTTTCTGAGGCAATTACTGCTTTGATAGAGGAAGAGATGGGTTCTGCTTTCAGTTTATATCATACAGTTTATATCATATCACCTTGCCCATCTCTTCTCATACACACACACACACACACACACACACACACACACACACACACACACACACACACACACACACACACACACACACACACACACACACGAGCACTAAAATGGCTTTCAGAGACACCTGTGATTACTGTCAGAGAAGCCGCAGGCTTCGTAATTAACTGCCCATCACTCTGCTCTGTGAGCGGCTAGACTTGATCAAACGCTGCCAGTCTAATTCACCTCTGAAAATGAATGAGCTCTCTCAATCAGAGGCCATAGTTTCAACCCTTTCTGTCATCGTTTACTCCCTCTCTTTTACTCTCTTCCTCCTCCCTCGTTCTTTCCCTCCTCTATAGACACAATTGTATCAATCCTCACGCCCAGGGACAGCAGAGGACATGGCAGACATGGCACTGTGTGTGTAGGTGTTGGTGTAGTTTATCTCAGGCTGTAACCAGTATGGATGGGATACAGGCTGGCAGACACAGCCTGCTACAGCCTCCTCTCTGTCCTCACGGTGTACGTTACTCATTTAGCCACAAACCATTCTGCTAAACACACACACGTACACGCACTCGCATTCACACTCACACACTTACACACAACACACATTCAGCCGCTGCCACAGAACTTTTTACATACAGTATATACAGAATGCTTCTTCTTCCTTTTCTCATCCACCACCACAAGAAAGCTGAGGCAACTCACCATGATCAGTGGTGAGGGGTGTGGTCTGTAGGGTCAGTGGTGAGGGGTGTGGTCTGTAGGGTCAGTGGTGGGGGGTGTGGTCTGTAGGGTCAGTGGTGGGGGGTGTGGTCTGTAGGGTCAGTGGTGAGGGGTGAGGTCTGTAGGGTCAGTGGTGAGGGGTGTGGTCTGTAGGGTCAGTGGTGGGGGGTGTGGTCTGTAGGGTCAGTGGTGGGGGGTGTGGTCTGTAGGGTCAGTGGTGAGGGGTGTGGTCTGTAGGGTCAGTGGTGAGGGGTGTGGTCTGTAGGGTCAGTGGTGGGGGGTGTGGTCTGTAGGGTCAGTGGTGAGGGGTGTGGTCTGTAGGGTCAGTGGTGAGGGGTGTGGTCTGTAGGGTCAGTGGTGGGGGGTGTGGTCTGTAGGGTCAGTGGTGAGGGGTGTGGTCTGTAGGGTCAGTGGTGGGGGGTGTGGTCTGTAGGGTCAGTGGTGGGGGGTGTGGTCTGTAGTAGTACTGGGGGTGTGGTCTGTAGGGTCAGGGGTGGGGGGGTGTGGTCTGTAATATCAGTGGTGGGGGGTGTGGTCTGTAGGGTCAGGGGTGGGGGGGTGTGGTCTGTAGGGTCAGGGGTGGGGGGGTGTGGTCTGTAATATCAGTGGTGGGGGGTGTGGTCTGTAGGGTCAGTGGTGGGGGGTGTGGTCTGTAGTATCAGTGGTGGGGGGTGTGGTCTGTAGGGTCAGTGGTGAGGGGTGTGGTCTGTAGGGTCAGTGGTGAGGGGTGTGGTCTGTAGGGTCAGTGGTGGGGGGTGTGGTCTGTAGGGTCAGTGGTGAGGGGTGTGGTCTGTAGGGTCAGTGGTGGGGGGTGTGGTCTGTAGGGTCAGTGGTGGGGGGTGTGGTCTGTAGTAGTACTGGGGGTGTGGTCTGTAGGGTCAGGGGTGGGGGGGTGTGGTCTGTAATATCAGTGGTGGGGGGTGTGGTCTGTAGGGTCAGGGGTGGGGGGGTGTGGTCTGTAGGGTCAGGGGTGGGGGGGTGTGGTCTGTAATATCAGTGGTGGGGGGTGTGGTCTGTAGGGTCAGTGGTGGGGGGTGTGGTCTGTAGTATCAGTGGTGGGGGGTGTGGTCTGTAGGGTCAGTGGTGAGGGGTGTGGTCTGTAGGGTCAGTGGTGAGGGGTGTGGTCTGTAGGGTCAGTGGTGGGGGGTGTGGTCTGTAGGGTCAGTGGTGGGGGGTGTGGTCTGTAGTAGTACTGGGGGTGTGGTCTGTAGGGTCAGGGGTGGGGGGGTGTGGTCTGTAATATCAGTGGTGGGGGGTGTGGTCTGTAGGGTCAGGGGTGGGGGGGTGTGGTCTGTAGGGTCAGGGGTGGGGGGTTGTGGTCTGTAATATCAGTGGTGGGGGGTGTGGTCTGTAGTTTCAGGGGTGGGGGGTGTGGTCTGTAGTATCAGTGATGAGGGGTGCGGTCTGTAGGGTCAGGGGTGGGGGTGTGTGGTCTGTAGTATCAGTGGTGGGGGGGTCAGGGGTGGGGGGGTGTGGTCTGTAGTATCAGTGGTGGGGGGTGTGGTCTGTAGTTTCAGGGGTGGGGGGTGTGGTCTGTAGTATCAGTGATGAGGGGTGTGATCTGTAGGATCAGGGGTGGGGGGTGTGGTCTGTAGTTTCAGGGGTGGTGGGGTGGTCTGTAGTTTCAGGGGTGGTGGGTGTGGTCTGTAGTATCAGGGGTGGGGGGTGTAGTGGGGGTGTGGTCTGGGGTTGTGGTTTGTAGTAGTACTCGGGGTGTGGTCTGTAGTAGTGCTGAGGGTGTGGCCTGTAGTAGTGCTGTGGGTGTAGTCTGTAGTAGTGCTGGGGGTGTGGTCTGTAGTAGTGTTGAGGGTGTGGCCTGTAGTAGTGCTGAGGGTGTGGTCTGTGGTAGTGCTGAGGGTGTGGTCTGTAATAGTGCTGAGGGTGTGGTCTGTAGTAGTGCTGAGGGTGTGGTCTGTAGTAGTGCTGAGGGTGTGGTCTGTAGTAGTGCTGAGGGTGTGGTCTGTAGTGGTACTGGGGGTGTGGTCTGTAGTAGTGCTGGGGGTGTGGTCTGTAGTAGTACTGGGGGTGTGGTCTGTAGTAGTGCTGGGGGTGTGGTCTGTAGTAGTGCTGGGAGTGTGGTCTGTAGTAGTGCTGAGGGTGTGGTCTGTAGTAGTGCTGAGGGTGTGGTCTGTAGTGGTACTGGGCGTGTGGTCTGTAGTAGTGCTGGGGGTGTGGTCTGTAGTAGTGCTGGGAGTATGGTCTGTAGTAGTGCTGATGGTGTGGTCTCTGAAGATGTACTGGGGGTGTGGTCTGTAGTGGTACTGGGGGTGTGGTCTGTAGTGGTACTGGGGGTGTGGTCTGTAGTAGTGCTGGGGGTGTGGTATGTAGTGGTACTGGGGGTGTGGTCTGTAGTAGTGCTGGGATGTGGTCTGTAGTGGTACTGGGGGTGTGGTCTGTAGTAGTGCTGGGGGTGTGGTCTGTAGTAGTGCTGGGGGTTTGGTCTGTAGTGGTACCTGGGGTGTGGTCTGTAGTAGTGCTGGGGGTGTGGTCTGTAGTGTGGTCTGTAGTGGTACTGGGAGTGTGGTCTGTAGTGGTACTGGGGGTGTGGTCTGTAGTGGTACTGGGGGTGTGGTCTGTAGTGGTACTGGGGGTGTGGTCTGTAGTAGTACTGGGGGTGTGGTCTGTAGTGGTACTGGGGGTGTGGTCTGTAGTGGTACTGGGGGTGTGGTCTGTAGTGGTACTGGGGGTGTGGTCTGTAGTGGTACTGGGGGTGTGGTCTGTAGTGGTACTGGGGGTGTGGTCTGTAGTAGTACTGGGGGTGTGGTCTGTAGTGGTACTGGGGGTGTGGTCTGTAGTGGTACTGAGGGTGTGGTCTGTAGTGGTACTGGGGGTGTGGTCTGTAGTGGTACTGGGGGTGTGGTCTGTAGTGTCAGCAGATCTGTTCTCCTCCTTATTCTTTCCCACTTTGTTTCTCCACTGCAGTCTTGTGACAAACAACTGTTATGGAGGATTCCCATCCCCCCCTCTACCTGTGTGTGTGTGTGTGTGTGTGTGTGTGTGTGTGTGTGTGTGTGTGTGTGTGTGTGTGTGTGTGTGTGTGTGTGTGTGTGTGTTTGTGCGCCTACTGAGTCTACCTACATTAAGGCACTTCAGGATAGACAAGGCCAGTGTGTTCTGAGGATGATGAATCACCCAGGGATGTTTTTAGTTGTCCCGTGAGAATCTGGCAACAATGTCAATATAAATACTCAGTTCCAATACAGCTCGTTTACATTTGTGTTTATTTCATATCTCAGAATATGACACATGGACACCTATCTCTGTGTCTCGGTTGCTACATTAGTCCTGATAATTCCTCAGGCTCGGTTGGTACATTAGTCCTGATAATTCTTCAGGCTCTGTTGGCTCTGTTTGGTACATTAGTGCTGCTAGGTCTTCAGACTCTGTTGGGACATTAGTCTTACTAGGTCTTCAGACTCTGTTGGTATATTAATCCTACTAGGTCTTCAGGCTCTGTTGGTACATTATACCTGCTAATTCTTCATGCTCTGTTGGCTCTGTTTGGTACATTAGTCCTGCTAGGCCTTCAGACTCTGTTGGTATATTAATCCTACTAGGTTTTCAGGTTAGGTTGGTACATTAGTGCTGGTAGGTCTTCAGACTCTGTTGGGACATTAGTCTTACTAGGTCTTCAGACTCTGTTGGTATATTAATCCTACTAGGTCTTCAGGTTATGTTGGTACATTAGTCCTGCTAGGCCTTCAGACTCTGTTGGTACATTAGTCCTGCTAGGCCTTCAGACTCTGTTGGTATATTAATCCTACTAGGTCTTCAGGTTATGTTGGTACATTAGTGCTGCTAGGTCGTCAGACTCTGTTGGTATATTAATCCTACTAGGTCTTCAGGTTATGTTGGTACATTAGTGCTGCTAGGTCTTCAGACTCTGTTGGTACATTAGTGCAGCTAGGTCCTCAGGCTGTGTTGGCTCTGCCAGTGTAGACACCACTCCACATTGTGACTGGTCTTGATACTGCTCCAGTCAGAAGTGTATGTGAGCAGAAGACAGTGAAGCGTCCCAGGCTGTGTGTTACAACAGGTCATCAATGATTTCCTCACCTGCTCTTTTAACCTTATCTCCTCTCACTCTGGCTTACGGGTTACTGCCAACGTTAACTACCTGAACGGATGTTCCGTTATGCATAAAGACAGAGCTTCCTCTGCTGTGAAGGGAGTTGTCCTCCATTTCCATAAATGACATGAAATATGTTAGACTTGAAGATGGATGCAATAGCACCTGACAGACAGACACCTTTTCCTGTCTGTCAGATTCAGAAAACCCCCTAACTTTACATTGATTTCTACCGGTTCTTTCTCAGGGACTGTAGAGTGGCTCAGTGTCTCACACGCATAATGATGTATGTCTATTCTTACCTCGGAAGAAGTATGAAGGGACTGGATAATAATACGTGACTTGGGTTTGAGTGAAGGGAAGGTAGGGGGTGGAGGGGAGTGAGAAGATGCCTGAGCTTTGCTGTGGTACAGTAGTTGCATGACAAGCACACCTGTCCTGTATGTAGTTAATTATCAAGGTTTAATATGTAGTTCATTATCTTTTTAATATGTCGTTTATTATCAACGTTTAATATGTAGTTTATTATCTTTTTAATATGTAGTTTATTATAAATGTTTAATATGTAGTTTATTATCAACGTTTAATATGTAGTTTATTATCTTTTTAATATGTAGTTTATTATAAATGTTTAATATGTAGTTTATTATCAACGTTTAATATGTAGTTAATTATCTTTTTAATATGTTGTTTATTATCAACGTTTAATATGTAGTTTATTATCAACGTTTAATATGTAGTTTATTATAAATGTTTAATTTGTAGTTTATTATAAATGTTTAATATGTAGTTAATTATAAATGTTTAATATGTAGTTTATTATAAATGTTTAACATGCAGTTTATTATAAATGTTTAATTTGTAGTTTATTATAAATGTTTAATATGTAGTTTATTATCAACGTTTAATATGTAGTTTATTATAAATGTTTAACATGCAGATTATTATAAATGTTTAATTTGTAGTTTATTATAAATGTTTAATATGTCGTTTATTATCAACGTTTAATATGTAGTTTATTATCAACGTTTAATATGTAGTTTATTATAAATGTTTAATTTGTAGTTTATTATAAATGTTTAATATGTAGTTTATTATAAATGTTTAATTTGTAGTTTATTATCAACGTTTAATATGTAGTTTATTATCAACGTTTAATATGTAGTTTATTATAAATGTTTAATTTGTAGTTTATTATAAATGTTTAATATGTAGTTTATTATAAATGTTTAATTTGTAGTTTATTATCAACGTTTAATATGTAGTTTATTATAAATGTTTAATATGTAGTTTATTATCAACGTTTAATATGTAGTTTATTATAAATGTTTAATATGTAGTTTATTATCAACGTTTAATATGTAGTTTATTATCAACGTTTAATATGTAGTTTATTATAAATGTTTAATTTGTAGTTTATTATCAACGTTTAATATGTAGTTTATTATAAATGTTTAATAGGTAGTTTATTCTAAATGTTTAACATGCAGTTTATTATAAATGTTTAATTTGTAGTTTATTATAAATGTTTAATATGTAGTTTATTATCAACGTTTAATATGTAGGTTATTATAAATGTTTAATAGGTAGTTTATTCTAAATGTTTAACATGCAGTTTATTATAAATGTTTAATTTGTAGTTTATTATAAATTTTTAATATGTAGTTTATTATAAATGTTTAATATGTAGTTTATTATAAATGTTTAATAGGTAGTTTATTCTAAATGTTTAATAGGTAGTTTATTATCAACGTTTAATATGCAGTTTATTATCCATGTTTAAGACTAAAAGGCTGAGACCAAGAGAGGTAGAGAGGATGGAGAGAGATAGAAAAATAGATGCTAATGGTTCTGATAGAAATACAGAGGGTTTTGGTCCTCGAATCAGGCTGGCTTTCTGCTGGGACAAGTCAATAAGCATTTGGAATTTAAATCCAAGGGGTGGCTCAGAGCACTAGAACAGAATGCTCACTAGCGTCAAAGGCCAAACTATTGGTCTGCTCAACCCACACACACACACACACACACACACACACACACACACACACACACACACACACACACACACACACACACACACACACACACACACACACACACACACACACACACACACACACACACACGTCTTACTATACTTGTGAGTACTCTTTGGGAACCAACGATTCCCATTCAAAAATCTATTTTCCCCTAACCCCTAACCCTAATTCTAACCATAACCCTAACCCCTAACCCTAACCCCTAACCCTAATTCTAACCCTAACCCTAACCCCTAACCCTAACCCCTAACCCTAACCCTAATTCTAATTCTAGCCCTAATTCTAACCATAACCCTAAACCTAACCCTAACCCTAATTCTAACCATAACCCTAAACCTAACCCCTAAGCCTAAAATAGCCTTTTTACAAGTGAGGACTGGGAAAATGTCAAAATGTCTTCACTGCTCCGAATTTTAGTTGGTTTACTATTCTTCTGAGGACACACAGTCATTGCCAGCTAGCTAACATAGCATCGCTCTGTTTGAGCAGGGTGTTTCAGTAGACTATCCTAGCTAGCTGCATTTGCAAGCTAAGTAAGTTAAACTGAAAGTGAATTTTTTGGGGGAAATCTCTCTATTTCTCTCTTGCTTCTCCTTCATTTTGGAATACATTAAATATTTTTAAACTGTTCAACTATTGTCTTTCCCTCTCTTTGAGTCAACTACTCAACACATTGTATACACTGCAGTGCTAGCTAGCTGTAGCTTATGTTTTCAGTACTAGATTAATTCACTGATCCTTTGATTGGGTGGACAACATGTCAGTTCAAGCTGCAAGAGCTCTGATAGGCTGGAGGACGTCCTTCGGAAGTTGTCAAAATTACTGTGTAAGTCTATGGAAGCGGGTGAGAACCATAAGCCTCCTAGATTTTGCATTGAAGTCAATGTATCCAGAGCAGGACGGCAACTAGCTGTCCTCCGGCTACACCATGGTGCTACCCTACAGAGTGCTGTTGAGGCTACTGTAGACCTTCGTTGCATAATAGTGTGTCTTAATTAGTTATTTGGTTACATGCAATTACAAAAAGGATAACTTTTTTAATGTTTTACAACTATTTTTTTTTTCAAATTCACTGAGGAGGATGGTCCTCCCCTTCCTCTGAGGAGGAGCCTCCACTGACTCACACATACTGCATAAAGTCTTACCTGGGCCCCCATATTTTCACTTTGTGAACAGAGTAGGTGCCCTTGAATAGAATAGGCAGAAGCAACCTTTACAAACCTCCACTCTGCGCCACTTTAAGCCACATATTATGATTACAGTGTCAGAGGACTGATCAAGACAAACCAGGGAGCCATCCATCTTGATTTGAGGCTTTGATCCCGAGCGGCGTGGTAAATTGAGCTGGACCTCTCCAATCTAACCGGTTCCCCTCCTCTCTAACATGTTGTCAGATCTATTGACCCATGGTCTCTGTGCTTGTTTAGGATGGTTTATGCTGTTGGGGATTTATCCAATTACTTAGACAACTTGTCAGTGTCAACACACTGTTTATTTTTTCAGAGACAAACGTTGTATGTGCATCGACAAGAGTCAGACATTTCATGGTTCCCAGGTCCAATGTCGAGGTTTGTGTATCCTGGTAAACAACATGGCTACCTGTCTGGTTTTCCACCCGACGTGCTCAGAGAGTGTTTCATTTACAGGAATATATGAGCAGGGGAAGCCTAAATGTCTCAACAAGGTCTCAATAAGCTTATAAGAAATCCCGCTATGCCCTCCAACAAACCAGCAAACAGGCAAAGCGTCAATACAGAACTTAGATCGAATCGTACTACGCCGGCTCCGACGCTCGTCGGATGTGGCAGGGCTTGAAAACTATTACAGACTACAAAGGGAAGCACAGCCGAGAGCTGCCCAGTGACACAAGCCTACGAGATGAGCTAAATAACTTCTATGTTCGCTTCAAGGCAAGTAACACTGCATGAGAGCATCAGCTGATCCGGACGACTGTGTGATCACGCTCTCCGCAGCCGATATGAGTAAGACCTTTAAACAGGTCAACATTCACAAGGCCGCAGGGCCAGACGGATTACCAGGACGTGTACTCCGAGCATGCGCTGACCAACTGGCAAGTGTCTTCACTGACATTTTCAACCTGAGTCTGTAATACCAACATGTTTCAAGCAGACCACCATAGTCCTTGTGCCCAAGAACACTAAGGTAACCAGCCTAAATGACTACCGACCCATAGCACTCACGTCGGTAGCCATGAAATGCTTTGAAAGGCTGGTCATAGCTCACATCAACACCATTATCCCAGAAACCCTAGACCCACTCCAATTTGCATACCGCACCAACAGATTCACAGATGATGCAATCTCATTTGCACTCCACACTGCCCTTTCCCACCTGGACATGCTCAGTCCCCTCCTGGACGTGCTCAGTCCCCTCATGTAAACCCTGTTCACTCATGACTGCACGGCCAGGTACGACTCCAACACCATCATTAGGTTTGCTGATGACACAACAGTGGTAGGCCTGATCACCGACAACGATGAGACAGCCTTTAGGGAGGAGGTCAGAGACCTGGCCATGTGGTGCAAGGACTGTTATCATCTATGCATAGTCACTTTAATAACTCTACGTACATGTACATATTACCTCAATGACCTCGACACTGGTGCCTCCGCACATTGACTCTGTACTGGTACCCCCTGTATATAGCCTCGCTATTGTTATTTACTGCTGCTCTTTAATTATTTGTTATTCATATCTCTTACTTTAAAAAAAAAATCTTCAAACTGCATTGTTGGTTAAGGTCTGGTAAGTAAGAATTTCACTGTAAGGTCTACACCTGTTGTATTCGGCGCATGTGACAAATACCATTAGATTTGTTTGTTATGTGATGTGAGGATTAAGGGGGATCTGTGATGGGGATCTGTTATGTCAGGAGGAAGGGGGATCTGTGATGGGGATCTGTGAGGTCAGGAGGAAGGGGGATCTGTGATGTCAGGAGGAAAAGGGATCTGTGATGTCAGGAGGAAGGGGGATCTGTGATGTCAGGAGGAAAGGGGATCTGTGATGTCAGGAGGAAGGGGGATCTGTGATGTCAGGAGGAAGGGGGATCTGTGATGGGGATCTGTGATGTCAGGAGGAAGGGGGATCTGTGAGGCCAGGAGGAAGGGGATCTGTGATGTCAGGTGGAAGGGGATCTGTGATGTCAGGAGGAAGGGTGATCTGTGATGTCAGGAGGAAGGGGGATCTGTGATGTCAGGAGGAAGGGGGATCTGTGATGTCAGGAGGAAGGGGGATCTGTGATGTCAGGAGGAAGGGGGATCTGTGATGTCAGGAGGAAGGGGGATCTGTGATGTCAGGAGGAAGGGGGATCTGTGATGTCAGGAGGAAGGGGATCTGTGATGTCAGGAGGAAGGGGGATCTGTGATGTCAGGAGGAAAGGGGATCTGTGATGTCAGGAGGAAGGGGGATCTGTGATGTCAGAAGGAAGGGGGATCTGTGATGTCAGGAGGAAGGGGATCTGTGATGTCAGGAGGAAGGGGATCTGTGATGTCAGGAGGAAGGGGGATCTGTGATGTCAGGAGGAAGGGGATCTGTGATGTCAAGAGGAAGGGGGATCTGTGATGTCAGGAGGAAGGGGGATCTGTGATGTCAGGAGGAAGGGGGATCTGTGATGTCAGGAGGAAGGGGGATCTGTGATGTCAGGAGGAAGGGGGATCTGTGATGTCAGGAGGAAGGGGGATCTGTGATGTCAGGAGGAAGGGGATCTGTGATGTCAGGAGGAAGGGGGATCTGTGATGTCAGGAGGAAAGGGGATCTGTGATGTCAGGAGGAAGGGGGATCTGTGATGTCAGAAGGAAGGGGGATCTGTGATGTCAGGAGGAAGGGGATCTGTGATGTCAGGAGGAAGGGGATATGTGATGTCAGGAGGAAGGGGGATCTGTGATGTCAGGAGGAAGGGGATCTGTGATATCAGGAGGAAGGGGGATCTGTGATGTCAGGAGGAAGGGGGATCTGTGATGTCAGGAGGAAGGGGGATCTGTGATGTCAGGAGGAAGGGGGATCTGTGATGTCAGGAGGAAGGGGGATCTGTGATGTCAGGAGGAAGGGGATCTGTGATGTCAGGAGGAAGGGGGATCTGTGATGTCAGGAGGAAGGGGGATCTGTGATGTCAGGAGGAAGGGGGATCTGTGATGTCAGGAGGAAGGGGGATCTGTGATGTCAGGAGGAAGGGGGATCTGTGATGTCAGGAGGAAGGGGATCTGTGATGTCAGGAGGAAGGGGGATCTGTGATGTCAGGAGGAAGGGGGATCTGTGATGTCAGGAGGAAGGGGGATCTGTGATGTCAGGAGGAAGGGGGATCTGTGATGTCAGGAGGAAGGGGGATCTGTGATGTCAGGAGGAAGGGGGATCTGTGATGTCAGGAGGAAGGGGGATCTGTGATGTCAGGAGGAAGGGGATCAAATAAAATAAAATACCATTATGTTGGTGCCATACACATACAGTATTAGCTGATGCTGTTGTGGGTTTAGCGAAATGCTTGTGTTCCTAGCTCCAACAGTCCAGTAATGTCTACCAATACACAACAATACACACAAATCTAAAAAGGTAAAGAATGGAATTAAGAAATATATAAATATTATGACGAGCAATGTCAGATATGGACAGTATATATGTGAAGAATAGTATATGTACAGCAATATTTAAATAGGTTGGCCTTGACTGGAATACAGTATACGATGCCTTCAGAAAGAATTCAAACCCCTTTACTTTTTCAATTATTTTTATTCTAAAATTGATTAAATATATTTTTCTCTACACACAAAACTGCATAATGACTAAGGGAAAATAGGTTTTTAGAACATTTTGTATTAAGAACATTTTCTTTGAGACTTGAGTTTCCATTGATCATCCTTGAGATGTTTCTACAACTTGATTGGAATCCACGTGTGTTAAATTCAATTGATTGGACATGATTTCGAAAGGCATACACCTGTCAATATAAGGTCCGACAGTTGACAGTGGATGTCACAGCAAAAACCAAGCCATGAGGTCAAAGCAATTGTCTGTAGAGCTCCGAGACAGGGTTGAGTTGATGCAAAAATCTGGGGAAGGGTACCAAAACATTTCTGCAGCATTGAAGGTCCCCAAGAATACAGTGGCCTCCATCATTCTGAAAGTGAAAAAGTTTGGAACCACCAAGACTCTTCCTAGAGCTAGCCCCCTGGTCAAACTGAGCAATCGGGGGAGAAGGGCCATGGTCAAGGAGGTGACCAAGAACCCGATGATTACTCTGACAGAGCTCCAGAGTTCCTCTGTGGAGATTGGAGAACCTCCCAGAAGGAAAACCATCTCTGCAGAACTCCACCAATCAGGCCTTTATGGTAGAGTGGCAAGAAGGAAGCAACTCCTCAGTAAAAGGCACATGAGAGCCTGCTTGGAGTTTGCCAAAAGGCACCTAAAGACTCTCAGACCATGAGAAACAAGATTCTGTAGTCTGATGAAACCAAGATTGAACTGTTTGGCCTGAATGCCAAGCGTTACATCTGGAGGAAACCTGCCACCATCCCTACGGTGAAGCATGGTGGTGGCAGCATCATGCTGTGGAGATGTTTTTCAGCGGCAGGGACTGGGAGACTAGTCAGGATCGAGGCAAAAATGAACGGAGCAAAGTACAGAGAGATCCTTCATGAAAACCTGCTCCAGAGTGCTCAGGACCTCAGACTGGGGTGAAGGTTCACCTTCTAAGAGGACAACGACCCTAATCACACAGCCAAGACAACGCATTTGTGGCTTTGTCTCTGAATGTCATTGATTGGCTCAGCCAGAGCCAGGACTTGAACCAGATCGAACATCTCTGGAGAGATTTGAAAATAGCTGTGCAGCAATGCTCCCCATCCAACCTGACAGAGCTTGAGATGATCTGCAAAGAGGATTGGGAGAAACTCCCCAAAAACAAGTGTGCCAAGCTTGCAGCGTCATACCTAAGAAGTCTCAAGGCTGTAATAGCTGCCAAAGGTGCTTCAACAAAGTACTGTGTAAAGGGTCTGCATACTTATTTAAATGTGATATTTCAGTTTTGTTTTTTTAATACATTTGTATATATATATAAAAAAAACTGTTTTTGCTTCGTCATTATTGGGTATTGTGTGTAGATTGATGATGGAAAAAAACAATTTTAACAATTTTAGAATAAGTCTGTGACTTAACCTTTTGTCAATAGGGGGAGCAGTTAGCATTTATTTTTTCTGGGTGTCGCCAAATTAAACTGCCTCGTGCTCAATTCTTGCTCGTACAATATGCATATTATAAATTCTATTGGATAGAAAACACTCTCTAGTTTCATAAACCGTTGGAATTATGTCTGTGGGTGACCCAGAACTCTTTCTACAGCGAAATCCATGACAGATAGTGCGAAGGTCTGAGAGCGAAGCTCTGGTTTCAGATCAGTTTTTAAGGTCTGTGTGTATCCTATGGAACGACATGAACTGCACCCGCCTTCCCCTGGATGTCAGTAACCAATGAGAAGTGGAATGGGCTTTCTGCGTAGCTCTCAGAGGTTATAAAAGGCCAAGGAGTGAGGGTAGCCCCCCTTTCGACTCTGGCCATTACGCAGAAGAGGACCTCGGGATGCCATTTTCAAAGGCTCGGTTATCAACGTGAAATGTATCCGTCTGTAATTTAATTCGATATAGGAGTTAGAAACATCATAACGTAGTTAATTTAAACCGTTTTATAGCAATTTATATCCGTTTAGTGCGATTTTGAGGAATTTCTATGTGATGCTCTTTGAAGCTTTGGGCACGTTTCGGGGTCCCGGTCGAACGTTAGTGGGCATTTCGACGGACAGAGGACATCTTTCGACCAAAAGAAGATTAGACCCAAGAAAGGATACATTGCCCAAGAATCTGATGGAAAATCACCTCATAGTAAGAAATATTTAATATGATAAATCGTTGTTCTGTCGAAATATTTTAAACGCATATTCCGCCATTTTGTTTGCTATAGCTTCGCTTGGCGAACCCTGTATTGCACAGTAAGGATAATTTTAGAAATGTAAATCAGCGATTGCATTAAGAACTAATTTGTCTTTCGATTCCTGTCAACCCTGTATTTTTTAGTCAAGTATATGATTAGCTTTCGATTAAACTAGATCACTATGAAAGATGGCGTCCGACATGTTGAGGCTTGATTTGCTACTATTTTCATTGTATAACCACGTTTTTTTATGGCTAAATATGCACATTTTCGAACAAACAATATATGTATGTTGTAATATGATGTTACAGGAGTGTCATCGGAAGAATTCTGAAAAGGTTAGTGAAAAAATTTATATCTTTTGGCGATGATAACGATATCGCTCCCTTTGGCTTGAATTCATGCTGGGGTGACGTTTGCACATGTGGTATGCTAACTTATCGATTTATTGTGTTTTCGCTGTAAAACGCTTAGAAAATCTGAAATATTGTCTGAAATCACAAGATCTGTGTCTTTCCATTGCTATGCTTTGTCTATTTTTATGAAATGTTTTATGATGAGTAAATTGGTCATACACGTTGCTCTCTGTAGTAATTCTAGTCGCTTTGGTGAGATTTGTGATGGTGGCTGCAATGGCAAACTATGATTTATACCTGAAATATGCACATTTTTCTAACAAAACCTATCCTATACCATAAATATGTTATCAGACTGTCATCTGATGAGGTTTTTTCTTGGTTAGTGGCTATCAATATCTTAGTTTAGCCGAATTGGTGATAGCTACTGGTGTTGAGAAAAAATGGTGGACAAAGAAAAAGGGTGTCTTTTGCTAACATGGTTAGCTAATAGATTTACATATTTTGTCTTCCCTGTAAAACATTTTAAAAATCTGAAATGGTGACTTTATTCACAAGATCTGTATCTTTCATTTGGTGATTTAATGATATTTAGATGCTACTATTTAAATGTGACGCTATGCTAGTGATGCTAATCAGTGTGGGGGGGTGGGGGGTGATCCCGGATCCGGGTTTGTGAGGCAGTAAAAGTTAACAAAATGTGGAAGAAGTTGAGGGGTCTGAATACTTTCTGAATGCACTGTAAACATATGAAGTGAGTAAAACAGTATGTAAACATTATTAAAGTGAACAGTGTTCCATGACTATGTACATAGGGCAGCAGCCTCTAAGGTGCAGGGTTGAATAACCGGTTGGTAGCCGGCTAGTGACAGTGACCAAAGTTCAGGGCAGGGCACTAGGCTGAGGCCGGTTAGTGGTGACTATTTAACAGTTTAATGGTCTTGAGATAGAAGCAGTTCTTCAGTCTCTCGGTCCCAGCCTTGATGTACTTGTACTGACTGGATGATGAACAGGCCGTGGCCCGGGTGGCTGAAGTCCTTGATTTCCTGTGACACTGGGTGCTGTAGTTTTCCTGGAGGGCAGGCAGTGTGCCCCCCGATGATGAGTTGAGCAGATTGCACCACCCTCTGGTTGCGCGCGGTGCGGTTTGCCATACAACGGCGCTGATACAGAATGCTCTCAATGGTGCATTTGTAAAAGTGTGTGAGGGTCTCAGGGGCCGAGCTGTACTTCTTCAGCCTTCTGAGGTAGAAGAGGCGAAGTTGGGCTTCTTCACCACACTGTCTGTGTGGGTGGACCATTTCATATTGTCAGCGATGTGTACAACGAGAAACTTGAAGCTTTCAACCTGCTCCCTCTGCCTCCTCCTAAAGTCCACGATCAGCTCTTTCATTTTGTTGACATCATGGATGAACAGGGAGTACAGGAGGGGGCTGAGCACGCACCCTTGTGGGGCCTCTGTGTTGAGGATCAGCAAAGTGGAGGTGTTGTTGCCTACTTTCACCATCTAGGGGGTAGCTCAGGAAGTCCAAGACCCAGTTGAACAGGGTGGAGTTCAGACCCAGTGCCCCAAGCTTGGAGGTTACTTTGATGTCAAAAGGATGGGTGGGGTCTGTGATGTCAGGAGGAAGTGGGATCTTTCGGGGATTGGGTGGAAAGGCTGTCTGGTGTGGTTCTGGTGGAGGAAAGGTCCATTGTTAAACCAAAGTCAATAGATACACACACCTGACAGAGAAAAGTCACTGTAGTGTAGTGGGAATATAAGGAGCAATCAGTTCAAAGTATAATCGATGGTGATGTGTTGTTACAGGTGGTTGCTGTCGGAGAGGTCAATACGAATCATGATTAAAAATGGTCAAGTTAGTTTTACAGCACAGTTATTGCCAGTTTTCTGCTTCAATTTATAAACAGGAAGTATGTGATTGTCAAGTAATTCTTTAATATATTGACTTAATATGAAGAGAATATAAAGATACAATCACTCTAACTGGAGTTAGTAAAAAAACTGTAACTTTGTATGTTGATGTTTAAAGGCCTGTGAATTATATGTACTGTATAAACGTTCATTTCCAAAATAGATGCTGTGTTTCATCCAGGGATGCAGGCGGTGATGACACCCATACAATCAGTTCATTTAAGAGATGCCGGGCTCTAATCGCTCCTAATCCCACTATAATCCACATGGATATGTCCTCAATATTTCCCCCTCATTTTAGTCCCAAATTAATCTAGGGCACGTGGGCAGATGCTTCAATCACATTAACTAACTCCTCTTGCTCTGGATCATCTTCTAGTCTTCTGAAACATTTTTCCACTCAGTTCAATTCTCCAGATGAATCTTGATGGTTGTGTTTCTCTTTTTAAAAGCGTATAAAATTGCTACACTATCAAGGCTGCACGAGGGTTCCTTTCTTAGCCTGTGTGTGTGTGTGTGTGTGTGTGTGTGCGTGTGCGTGTGCGTGTGCGTGTGCGTGTGCGTGTGTGTGTGTGTGTGTGTGTGCGCGCGTGTGGAATTGATTTGCAGCAGTAAACGCACCACAGGGGGGAGAGAACACAGACACATGCTTCCGATTTAACGGTGGAATGCACTGCTCTCAAGGTGTGTTTTGGGATAATGGCTTTCGTAGCTATAGGGAGGAATGAATAACTTAGAATGCTACTTGTTTACTCCTTATCCGCGCTGCAGCAGTAGGACGGGGTTTTGTGTTGTGACAGTGTGAAATGTATATACTAAGTGCTGGAGTTTTGGAAATGTATGTGCCAATATAGCATTCAATAAAATGATATACACTAAATATACAAAAGTATGTGGACACCCCTTCAAATGAGTGGAATCGGCTAATTTCAGCCACACCCGTTGCTGACGTGAATAAAATCGAGCACACGGCCATGCAATCTCCATAGACAAACATTGACAGTAGAATGGCCTTCTTGAAGATCTCAGTGACTTTCAACGTGGCAACGTCATAGGATGCCATCTTTCCAACAGGTCAGCATCAACTTACTGCCCTGCTAGAGCTTCCTCGGTCAACTGTAAGTGCTGTTATTGTGAAGTGGAAACATCTAGGAGCAACAACTGCTTAGCTGTGAAGTGGTAGGGCAGACAAGCTCACAGAACGGTACAGCCGAGTGCTGAGGCGAGTAGAGCGTTAAAATCGTCTGTCTTCAGTTGCAAAATTCACTGCCGAGATCCAAACTGCCACTGGAAGCAACGTCAGTACAATAACTCTTCGTCGTGAGCTCCATGAAATGTGTTTCCATGGCCGAGCAGCCGCACACAAACCTAAGATCTCAATGCACAATGCCAAGCGTCAGCTGGAGTGGTGTAAAGCTCGCCGCAATTGGACTCTGGAGCAGTAGAAACACGTTCTCTGGAGTGATGAATTACGCTTCACCATCTGGCAGTCAGACGGACAAATCTGGGTTTGGCGGATGCCAGGTGAACGCTACCTGTCCCAACGCATTATGCCAACTGTAAAGTTTGGTGAAGGAGGAATAATAGTCTGGGGTTGATTTTAATTGTTCGGGCAAGTTCCCTTATTTCCAGTGAAGGGAAATTTAAACGCTACAGCAATGAAATTCCAGATGATTCTGTGCTTCCTGTAACGTCTGAGTCCAACTCACACTCCCAAATACTTAGATCCCACGAACGCAGTCCACATTCCAGCTCACTCTCCAGAATTCTAATCACCTGTTCACACACCTGCATGTCATCATCCCACACTAGTTAGTTCAGTTCCTTGCTCCCCATCACTGTGAGGCATTGTTTGTTTTGAGACACTTTTTTGGAGCTCTGTTTTTTCCCGTCCTTCTCTCCTCCCGTGTATGATAGTTTTTCCTTGCCTGTACTGTTGCCATTTTTGGATACCCCAGTGTATGACCTTCTGCCTACCCCTGGACCCAGCTACCTGCCTCCTCCTATGGTTTCTTTCATTAAACACCTGCTGCGCTCTGCTTTTGAAACCAGCTCTCTGTCTCCCTCATGTTCATTACACTTCCAGCTTTATGGCAACAGTTTGGGGAAGGCTCTTTCCTGTTTCAGCATGACAATGCCCCTGTGCACAAAGCAAGGTCCATACAGAAATAGTTTTTTTTTAGATCGGTGTGGAAGAACTTGACTGGCCTGCTCAGAGCCCTGACATCAACCATGTCGAACACCTTTGGGATAAATTGGAATGCCAACTGCGAGCCAGGCCTAATCGCTCAACCTCAGTGCCCGACCTCACTAATGCTCTTGTGGCTGAATGGAAGCAAGTCCCTGCAGAAATGTTCCAACATCTAGTGAAAAGCCTTCCCAGAAGAGTGGAGGCTGTTATAGCAGCAAAGGGGGGACCAACTCCATATTAATGACCATGATTTTGCAATGAGATGTTTGTCGAGCAGTTGTCCACATACTTTTGGTCATGTAGTGTATCTAAAACGGTTTGTCGAAATCTGGATATACACTCACCCGCCAGTTTATTAGGTACACCACCCCATTCACGAAAATGGATCGCTGGACCTAAGCGACTCTGAGCGCGGTAGGATCCAATAAACCAGAAATGGCCTCCTGGGCTTTTCACACACACTAGTGTCTAGCGATTTCCGAGAATGGTGCAACAAAAAAAACACATCACGGATGGGCTATTGCAGCAATTTACCACATCAGGTTCTACACCTATCAGCTAAAAACAAGAAGAATCGGCTCCAGTGGGCACGCAATCACCAACACTGGACAATTGAGGAGTGGGAAAACATCTGTCTGGATCAGGAAAATGAGTTCCGTTTACTTGAGTGCACTGCACAGTCCCTAGACCCAATGGAGCATATTTGGGATGAGATGGAACGGGCTGTTCAAAGCATGAATGTACCGCCATCCAATCTGCATCTACTGCGTGATGCCATCACGTCAGCATGGACCAACATCCCTGTGGAAAGTTTCAGACACTTTGTAGAATGCCCCAAAGAATTCAGGATTTTCTGGAGACAAAGCGGGATCTGACCAGGAACTAAATGGGTAATAACCTAATAAACTGTCAGCTGAGTATATTTTCAACATCAAATGCATTTGGACGCAAACTGTATGAAAACGTTAAAATAAAAGGTGACATTCTGTACTGTTGTTACATACTAAACATTTGATCTCAAATCTAAAATGCTGGAGTATAGGGCCTTCTTCTTCTTCTTCAGTGGTTTAACGTTGAATGTTGAATTACTGCCCCAACTGAACTATAGTATAAGTCCATTACACTTTGTAATACAAAATGGGAAAAGCTGAAAAAAAAAAAGACAAATATATTTTTGATGACCATACCAACTACCTAGACTCATTAAAACCCACCACCTTATTCCATTACTTTATCTGATCCTACCCCAGGCCAACGACCTGGGAGGACGGGACACCACACCTCAACACACCATGTAACTCTTCTGAAGTCAAATCTCAAATACCCAAAGTACTTTTCTGCAACTGCCACCACAATATCTATTTTCTGTGATTTACACTGATGTTTTATTATTCTGGGATTACAGTGCCTTGCAAAATGATTCATCCCCCTTGGCGGTTTTCTAATTTTGTTGCATTTCAACCTGCATTTTAAATTGTGTTTTATTTGGACTTCATGTACTGGAGATACACAAAATAGTCCAAATTGGTGAAGTGAAATGAAAGAAAATCTATATTAAAAAAAAATATATATGAAAAAAAAAATAATGGAAAAGTGATGCGTGCATATGTATGTATTCACCCCCTTTGCTATGAAGCCCCGAAATAAGATCTGGTGCAACAAATTATCTTCAGAAGTCACATAATTAGTTAAAGTCCACCTGTGTGCAATCTAAGTGTCTAAGTACCTTTTCTGAAAGAGTCTGCAACACCACTAAGCAAGGGGCACCACCAAGCAAGCGGCACCATGAAGAAAAGGGAGCTCTCCAAACAGGTAAGGGACAAAGTTGTGGAGAAGTACCGATCAGGGTTGGGTGAAAAAATATCTGAAAAATATCAGAAACTTTGAACATCCCACGGAGCACCATTAAATCCATTATTAAAACATAAAAATAATATGTCATCAGAACAAACCTGCCAAGAGAGGACCGTCCACCAAAACTCACGGACCAGGCAAGGAGGGCATTAATCAGAGAGAAAACAAAGAGACCAAAGATAACCCTCAAGGTGCTGCAAAGCTCCATAGCGGAGATTGGAGTATCTGTCCATAGGTCCACTTTAAGCTGTACACTCCACAGAGCTGGGCTTTACGGAAGAGTGGCCATAAAAATATAAGCAAACACGTTTGGTGTTCGCCAAACGGCATGTGGGAGACACCCAACCATATGGAAGAAGGTACTCGTGTAAGATGAAACTAAAATTGAGCTTTTGGCCATCAAGGAAAATGCTATGTCTGACGCAAACCCAACATCTCTTATCACCCCGAGAACACCATCCCCATGGTGGTGTGGGGATGTTTTTCAAGGGCAGAGACTGGAAAACCGGTCAGAATTGAAGGAATGATGGATGGCGCTAAATACAGGGAAATTCTTGAGGGAAATCTGTTTCAGTCGTCCAGAAATTTGAAACTGGGACGGAGGTTCACCTTCCAGCAGAACAATGACCCTAAGCATACTGTTAAAGCAACACTCGAGTGGTTTAATGGGAAACATTTAAATGTCTTGGAATGGCCTAGTCAATGCCCAGACCTCAATCCAGTTGAGAATCTGTGGTATGACTTATAGATGGATGGGTTCCACTGGTGTAGAGCAAACTTGAAGGAGTTGGAGCAGTTTTGCCTTGAAAATGGGCAAAAATCCCAGTGGCTAGATGTGCCAAGCTCATAGAGACATACCCCAAGAGACTTGCAGCTGTAATTGTTGCAAAATGTGACTTTACAAAGTTTTGACCTTGGGGGGTGAATAGTTATGCACGCTCAACTTTTTAGTTTTTTTGTCTAATTTCTTGTTTGTTTCACAATAAAAATATGTTGCATCTTCAAAGTGGTAGGCATATTGTAATAAAATAATAAAATAATAAAATGATACACCCCCCCCCCCAAAAAAAATACATTTTAATTCCAGATTGTAAGGCAACAAAGTAGGAAAAATTCCAAGGGGGGTGAAAACTTTCTCAAGCCACTGTATGTTCCATTTCTGCAGTACAGTTGATAACCATCGCTATGAACCTTAAGAAACCAACCTCACTGAAACATATATCACTCGTTGGCCTATCTCTCGGTCCTGGCACAGATCTACTATTCACAGGGATCCTCTCAGAATCATTCACCCTTGATCCATCCTCCTGTACTTTATTCACTGCCTTGCAGTTGACATCTTCTGCACTACTCTGACCCTGGCCACATCAACCTGCGTCTCTCGCACCGGACACCTTCAATCCCTAGCAACATGGCTACCCCTACAGTTGACATCTTCTGCACTACTCTGACCCTGGCAAAATCAACCTGCCTCTCTCGCACCGGACACCTCCAATCCCCAGCAACATGGCTACCCCTACAGTTGACACCTTCTGCACTACTCTGACCCTGGCCACATCAACCTGCCTCTCTTGTACCGGACACCTCCAATCCCCAGCAACATGGCTACCCCTACAGTTGACACCTTCTGCACTACTCTGACCCTGGCCACATCAACCTGCCTCTCTTGTACCGGGCACCTCCAATCCCCAGCAACATGGCTACCCTTACAGTTGACACCTTCTGCACTACTCTGACCCTGGCCACATCAACCTGCCTCTCTTGTACTGGACACCTCCAATCCCCAGCAACATGGCTACCCCTACAGTTGACACCTTCTGCACTACTCTGACCCTGGCCACATCAACCTGCCTCTCTTGTACCGGACACCTCCAATCTCCAGCAACATGGCTACCCCTACAGTTGACACCTTCTGCACTACTCTGACCCTGGCCACATCAACCTGCCTCTCTCGCACCAGACACCTCCAATCCCCAGCAACATGGCTACCCCTACAGTTGACAAACACAACTTTTCCACCAAAACTACATATTCCTCTTGCACACTTCTCACATCTTGGAATCTCCCTCCTACACACTGCTGCGACATGCCCATAAACGTGACACCTGCAACACCGCAGTGTGTTCGGCCCAAAAGCGCTGACAGAATAACTCATACATCCTAAAATGACTTTGTCAGGTGAAGACTCTAAACCAAAGCTCAAAAGAACAGACTGTGTCACCTTTGTATAACAACGCTCCACACCGAATCTGGGTTGCACCAAGCGGTGGTCGTCACAAAACCAGGAATCTTCAACTTACTGGTAATTGGTACATCTCCACACTTAACACTACCCCAGAATTCACTCCCTTCAATGGTGCCGTGTACCTAAGCGCAAAGCAAGATTAATGTCCTTCCACAAGTTGCGTCGTACGGAGCGCCTGCTCCCTCTGATCTGAAGAAACATAAACAAATATCACCTCGGGTTACCTTCACCAACTCAACAGCACCCACGTTCTATTCCACCCAACCTTAAACTACCTATGGATCAGCCAAAAGGCCAAATTAAATGCTCTTCAAAAATCTCCCTCCCACTGGACAAAAACTTATCTTTATCATCCATCAATGTAAACCTTGGGCTCCGAGCTCCTCACAACACCTTCTACCCCTTCCATTTCATCTCCAGAACTCGAACTGAAGTCCGGCTCACTCTGTTTGAACTTGACGCCAATCTTCCTCGACATACCCTCTCCCTTGTTAATGCTAGCTTCACAAGATCCAAACCCATCCTCTGCCTCCCTCAGTCTTTTCAACCCCCTCTCTCTTTCCCTCCAATCATCCTCCCTTAACCAATTACCCTTCTGAAAATATTCAACTTTTAAGGCCAAAGTCTCTTTTTAGCCTCCTCGAGAGACATGCTAAGCTCTATACTCCCTCCACTTCAAACTCGGCGGAGTATAGGGCCAAAAATAAAATATTCTCTTCACTGTCCAAGTACATACGTTTCTGTTTCTGTCAGTGGAGGACTATCAGCGCAATGAGTACTTATTGACCAAAGTCTTTTCCTCTCATCTATTCCTCCTCTCCTCCATTTCTCCTCTCCTCCATTCCTCCTCTCCTCCATTTCTCCTCTCCTCTATTCCTCCTCTCCTCTATTCCTCTATTCCTCCTCTCCTCCACTCCTCCTCTCCTCCACTCCTCCTCTCCTCCATTCCTCCTCTCCTCCATTCCTCCTCTCCTACATTCCTCCTCTCCTCTATTCATCCTCTTCTCTATTCCTCCTCTCCTCCATTTTTTCCTCTCCTCCATTCCTCCTCTCCTCCATTCCTCCTCTCCTCTATTCATCCTCTCCTCCATTTCTCCTCCCCTCCATTCCTCCTCTCCTCCATTCCTCCATTCCTCCTCTCCTCAATTCCTCCTCTCCTCTATTCCTCCTCTCCTCCATTCCTCCATTCCTCCTCTACTCCACTCCTCCTCTCCTCCATTCCTCCTCTCCCCCATTCCTCCTCTCCTCCATTCCTCCTCTCCTCTATTCCTCCTCTCCTCTATTCCTCCTCTCCTCCATTTCTCCTCTCCTCCATTCCTCCTCTCCTCCATGTCTCCTCTCCTCCATTCCTCCTCTCCTCCATTCCTCCTCTCCTCCATTCCTCCTCTCCTCCATGCCTCCTCTCCTCCATGCCTCCTCTCCTCCATTCCTCCTCTCCTCCATTTCTCCTCCCCTCTATTCCTCCTCTCCTCCATTCCTCCTCTCCTCCATTTCTCATCTCCTCTATTCCACCTCTCCTCCATTTCTCCTCTCCTCCATTTCTCCTCTCCTCCATGCCTCCTCTCCTCCATTTCTCCTCTCCTCCATGGCTCCTCTCCTCTATTCCACCTCTCCTCCATTCCTCATCTCCTTCAGTAAATACTAGGAATAGATTATCCAGACTGAAAAGAGAAATATGCAAAATAACATTTTTTTATTTAGAGCAATAAAGAAATTAAATAATGTATCTGAAAAAAACAGAAACCTTTCAATATATACATTCAAACAGTACTTTAGAACCATTTAAATTAAATAAATTGGATGGTTGTGCAGGACTATGGTCGATGAAGGATTCATTCAGTCTATCTTTTCAGACAGAGTATTTATCTAGTCAATATGTCAGTGTATTATGTCTGTTTGTAACAGTGTGTTATATGTGAACATGTGATCGTGTTAAAAATTGTATTAGAATGTTTTAAGGACTCTTGGAAGATTAGTCCAAATGAGGACTAAAAGAGATCCTAATGAAACCAAATCAAATCAAATCCCCGTACCTCTGTATGATGAACCTAGAATCTAAAACTCTCAAATCGTTAACGTATTTCCATGACCAAATCAAAAATGTTTCGTGTCGAAGGAGCAGTCGTCATTTTTGGAACATTTCTTCGAGGCAATGTGAATCTGTCACCAGGAATCTAATGGTGCCAGGCACTCTGGCCACTTTTTCCCTGTCAGCAAACATGTCAAGTGTGACAGGTCAAAGCAGTGACAGACAACAGTGTCCCTCCCAACGGGACAAAATGGTCGAGCCAGCTTTATCACGTTTGTCACTTACTTCTTCTAACACAATCTGAACAGGCTGTTTTTTTGGTCGGGTGACATAAAACTTCAGAACGGTTGAATGTCACCTGTTTTGATATAACGAGACCATGTTGTTTTCAGTTGAGGTGCCAAACATTTAATATGGTCTCATTGGCTACTCATCTTATTGACCCAGGGCAATGTGTGAAGGCCTATACTATCCATTGCACGGTCAAAACACAGAGGAATGGCACATTGTTGAAACTAACAGCATACTGCTGTAACCACCAGATAAAGCAGTCGACTTTATTGGTTGACATTTTAGTAATTTTATTCTCATCCCTAATAGCTGGTACTTTAGCAATATCTACTCTCTCTAGCCTCCACACATTACACATAAAAAGCTATCATTTGGATTGCAGAGAGACTCATTAGCCTAGCACACACAACTGGCCCTCGTCCATGGCCCCATGGTATGGAGTAGGAGTGAGAGAGACTGGTATTTGGTATTGTATTATGATCCCCATTAGCTGTTGCAAAAGCAGCAGCTACTCTTCCTGGGGGTCCACGCAAAACAGTAAACATGTCATAATACAGAACATTGATAGACAAGAACAGCTCAATGACAGAATAAAAAAAAATTGTTTTGTTAAAGGCACACGTAGCTACATATTAATACACACAAACTATCTAGGTGAAATAGGGGAGAGGCGTTGTGCTGTGAGGTGTTGCTTCATCTGTTTTTGGAAACCAGGCTTGCTGTTCATTTTGAGCTCTTCCAATGGTTGAGTTGGTTGGTGACATCGTACAGTTGTGGGTTTGATTCCACGACAGGCCACACCTACTGAATGTAATACTTTCCTGTTAGTCTCTCTGGATGAATGCCGTCTGTTTAATGTCCATATTAAGATCATATTACGTGAACGTGAATGGGTCACACACTGCAACCACACAGATGAGAACAGAACATGCAGCTCCACCATACACTCTGACCCGCTTTAACTTCCCATTTAACCCCCGGCGGCAACAACAACAACAACAAAAAACACATTACCAAATAATTGAGGATTTCTCTGGGCTGGGTAAAGGTGTGGGAGAAAACTGGGCTGCATAGATTAGTACAATGGACGCCGGGACAAAGGAGGCGCTTTGTTGGTCCGTTTGATGCACTTTTGTCACTCCATGCCAGGCTTATCTACAGGCCTGCATGATTCCCAGGTGGGACCATGCGAGGCTTGGAACCGCGTGTTTTATTTTTTAAATTACTGTTCCGTTTTCCTGTGTTCCTTTTAGGGACTTGCTGGTTAGTTGTTTATTTAGCTAACAGGCTTTTTCTATCGTAGTATCTGAGATGTTCTTGCTTGTGCCCTCTCGTTTTCCTGCTTGCTCTCTCTCTTTCCGTTTTATTTTCACTGATTCCTACACATTCTCTCTCCCTCCCTCCCTCCCTCCCTCTTTCTCTCTCTCGCTCCCTCTCCCAAGGCTCACTTTTTCTTCATTTTAGCACCGCTTGATTACATAGTTTGATTATGAAAGAATTGTGCAATACCCTGAACAGTCTCAGCTAGAAGAGTATTGGTTTTTGGCCAGTTACAGATCATATTGACAGGTCATCTGTTCACAGCTGAGGGGGCGGCGGTTTCCACTGGCCCACTGAACCAAAAGCACATTGTTTTGCTGTATTTCCCACATCTCCTATTGAAGTGGCTGAGATCATGTTACGGTCTATGATGCATAGCCGTTTCCATGTTGGGGCTTGAGTTTACAGCATGTACCATCTCTCATGTCCTCTTGTTCCATCATCTCTCTCCTGTCCTCTCTTCTCTCTATCATCTCTCTCATGTCCTCTTGTTCCATCATCTCTCTCCTGTCCTCTCTTCTCTATATCATCTCTCTCCTGTCCTCTCTTCTCTCTATCATCTCTCTCATGTCCTCTTGTTCTATCATTTCTCTCCTGTCCTCTCTTCTCTCTATCATCTCTCTCCTGTCCTCTTGTTATATCATCTCTCTCCTGTCCTCTTGTTCCATCATCTTTCCTGTCCTCTTGTTCCATCATCTCTCTCCTGTCCTCTCTTCTCTCTATCATCTCTCTCCTGTCCTCTCATCTCTCTATCATCTCTCTCATGTCCTCTTGTTCCATCATCTCTCTCCTGTCCTCTCTTCTCTCTATCATCTCTCTCCTGTCCTCTCTTCTCTCTATCATCTCTCTCATGTCCTCTTGTTCTATCATTTCTCTCCTGTCCTCTCTTCTCTCTATCATCTCTCTCCTGTCCTCTTGTTATATCATCTCTCTCCTGTCCTCTTGTTCCATCATCTTTCCTGTCCTCTTGTTCCATCATCTCTCTCCTGTCCTCTCTTCTCTCTATCATCTCTCTCCTGTCCTCTCATCTCTCTATCATCTCTCTCATGTCCTCTTGTTCCATCATCTCTCTCCTGTCCTCTTGTTCTATCATCTCTCTCCTGTCCTCTTGTTCCATCATCTTTCCTGTCCTCTTGTTCCATCATCTCTCTCCTGTCCTCTCTTCTCTCTATCATCTCTCTCCTGTCCTCTCATCTCTCTATCATCTCTCTCATGTCCTCTTGTTCCATCATCTCTCTCCTGTCCTCTTGTTATATCATCTCTCTCCTGTCCTCTTGTTCCATCATCTCTCTCCTGTCCTCTTGCTATATCATCTCTCTCCTGTCCTCTTGTTATATCATCTCTCTCCTGTCCTCTTGCTATATCATCTCTCTCATGTCCTCTTGTTATATCATCTCTCTCCTGTCCTCTTGCTATATCATCTCTCTCCTGTCCTCTTGTTCCATCATCTCTCTCCTGTCCTCTTGCTATATCATCTCTCTCCTGTCCTCTTGCTATATCATCTCTCTCATGTCCTCTTGTTATATCATCTCTCTCCTGTCCTCTTGTTCCATCATCTCTCTCCTGTCCTCTTGTTATATCATCTCTCTCCTGTCCTCTTGTTCCATCATCTCTCTCCTGTCCTCTTGCTATATCATCTCTCTCCTGTCCTCTTGTTATATCATCTCTCTCCTGTCCTCTTGTTCTATCATCTCTCTCCTGTCCTCTTGTTATATCATCTCTCTCCTGTCCTCTTGTTCCATCATCTCTCTTGTCCTCTTGTTCCATCATCTCTCTCCTGTCCTCTTGTTCCATCATCTCTCCTGTCCTCTTATTCCATCATCTCTCTCCTGTCCTCTTGCTATATCATCTATCTCCTGTCCTCTTGTTCCATCATCTCTCTCCTGTCCTCTTGTTCCATCATCTCTCTCCTGTCCTCTTGTTCCATCATCTCTCTCCTTTCCTCTTGAAATATATTGTCTCTCCTGTCCTCTCCTCTCTATATCATCTATCTCCTGTCATCTTGTTCCATCATCTCTCTTCAGTCCTCTTGTTCTATCATCTCTCTCCTGTCCTCTCTTCTCTATATCATCTCTCTCCTGTCCTCTTGCTATATCATCTCTGTCCTGTCCTTTTGTTCTATCATCTCTCTCCTGTCCTCTTGTTATATCATCTCTCTCCTGTCCTCTTGCTATATCATCTCTCTCATGTCCTCTTGTTATATCATCTCTCTCCTGTCCTCTTGCTATATCATCTCTGTCCTGTCCTTTTGTTCTATCATCTCTCTCCTGTCCTCTTGTTATATCATCTCTCTCCTGTCCTCTTGTTATATCATCTCTCTCCTGTCCTCTTGTTCCATCATCTCTCCTGTCTTCTTGTTCCATCATCTCTCTCCTGTCCTCTTGTTATATCATCTCTCTCCTGTCCTCTTGTTCCATCATCTCTCTCCTGTCCTCTTGTTATATCATCTCTCTCCTGTCCTCTTGTTCCATCATCTCTCTCCTTTCCTCTTGATATATATTGTCTCTCCTGTCCTCTCCTCTCTATATCATCTATCTCCTGTCCTCTTGTTCCATCATCTCTCTTCAGTCCTCTTGTTCTATCAAATTATCCTGTCCTCTTGTTCTATAATATCTCTCCTGTCCTCTTGTTCCATCATCTCTCTCCTGTCCTCTCTTCTCTATATCATCTCTATCCTGTCCTCTCTTCTCTATATCATCTCTCTCCTGTCCTCTTGCTATATCATCTCTGTCCTGTCCTTTTGTTCTATAATATCTCTCCTGTCTTCTTGTTCCATCATCTCTCTCCAGTCCTCTTGTTATATAATATCTCTCCTGTCCTCTTGTTCCATCATCTCTCTCCTGTCCTCTCTTCTCTATATCATCTCTCTCCTGTCCTCTCTTCTCTATATCATCTCTCTCCTGTCCTCTTTCTATATCATCTCTGTCCTGTCCTTTTGTTCTATCATCTCTCTCCTGTCCTCTTGTTATATCATCTCTCTCCTGTCCTCTTGTTCCATCATCTCTCTCCTTTCCTCTTGATATATATTGTCTCTCCTGTCCTCTCCTCTCTATATCATCTATCTCCTGTCATCTTGTTCCATCATCTCTCTTCAGTCCTCTTGTTCTATCATCTCTCTCCTGTCCTCTCTTCTCTATATCATCTCTCTCCTGTCCTCTCTTCTCTATATCATCTCTCTCCTGTCCTCTTGCTATATCATCTCTGTCCTGTCCTTTTGTTCTATCATCTCTCTCCTGTCCTCTTGTTATATCATCTCTCTCCTGTCCTCTTGCTATATCATCTCTCTCATGTCCTCTTGTTATATCATCTCTCTCCTGTCCTCTTGCTATATCATCTCTGTCCTGTCCTTTTGTTCTATCATCTCTCTCCTGTCCTCTTGTTATATCATCTCTCTCCTGTCCTCTTGTTATATCATCTCTCTCCTGTCCTCTTGTTCCATCATCTCTCCTGTCCTCTTGTTCCATCATCTCTCTCCTGTCCTCTTGTTATATCATCTCTCTCCTGTCCTCTTGTTCCATCATCTCTCTCCTGTCCTCTTGTTATATCATCTCTCTCCTGTCCTCTTGTTCCATCATCTCTCTCCTTTCCTCTTGATATATATTGTCTCTCCTGTCCTCTCCTCTCTATATCATCTATCTCCTGTCCTCTTGTTCCATCATCTCTCTTCAGTCCTCTTGTTCTATCAAATTATCCTGTCCTCTTGTTCTATAATATCTCTCCTGTCCTCTTGTTCCATCATCTCTCTCTTGTCCTCTCTTCTCTATATCATCTCTCTCCTGTCCTCTCTTCTCTATATCATCTCTCTCCTGTCCTCTTGCTATATCATCTCTGTCCTGTCCTTTTGTTCTATAATATCTCTCCTGTCTTCTTGTTCCATCATCTCTCTCCTGTCCTCTTGTTATATAATATCTCTCCTGTCCTCTTGTTCCATCATCTCTCTCCTGTCCTCTCTTCTCTATATCATCTCTCTCCTGTCCTCTTGCTATATCATCTCTGTCCTGTCCTTTTGTTCTATAATATCTCTCCTGTCTTCTTGTTCCATCATCTCTCTCCTGTCCTCTTGTTATATAATATCTCTCCTGTCCTCTTGTTCCATCATCTCTCTCCTGTCCTCTCTTCTCTATATCATCTCTCTCCTGTCCTCTCTTCTCTATATCATCTCTCTCCTGTCCTCTTGCTATATCATCTCTGTCCTGTCCTTTTGTTCTATCATCTCTCTCCTGTCCTCTTGTTATATCATCTCTCTCCTGTCCTCTTGTTCCATCATCTCTCTCCTGTGCTCTCTTCTCTCTATCATCTTTCTCATGTCCTCTCTCTTTCTCCTGTCCTCTTCTCTCTTCTCTCTCTTCTCAGTTCCTATGCTTCCTGGCTGATGTTTTGGTCACTTTTGAATGCTGGCGGTGCTTTCACTCTAGTGGTAGCATGAGACGGAGTCTACAACCCACACAAGTGGCTCAGGTAGTGCAGCTCATCCAGGATGGCACATCAATGCGAGCTGTGGCAAGAAGGTTTGCTGTGTCTGTCAGCGTAGTGTCCAGAGCATGGAGGCGCTACCAGGAGACAGGCCAGTACATCAGGAGACGTGGAGGAGGCCGTAGGAGGGCAACAACCCAGCAGCAGGACCGCTACCTCCGCCTTTGTGCAAGGAGGAGCACTGCCAGAGCCCTGCAAAATGACCTCCAGCAGGCCACAAATGTTACATTGTGTTACATTGTGTTGTTTAAGTGTTCCCTTTATTTTTTGAGCAGTGTATATCCTGTCCTCTCTTCTCTCTATGATCTCTCTCCTGTCCTCTTGTTCTATCATCTCTCTCCTGTCCTCTCTTCTCTCTATCATCTCTCCTGTCCTCTTGTTCTATAGCCTAGGCATCCCGCTAGTGGGACAACATCCGGTGAAACTGGAGGGCGCGCAATTAAAATAATTATCATACAAATTATGGATATTAAACATTTAGGTACGTACATACCAGTGTCTTATATCGGTTGAAAGCTTAAATTCTTGTTAATCTAACTGCACTGTCTGATTTACAGTAGATATTACAGCGAAAGCATGCCATGCCATTGTTTGAGGACAGCGCCCCACATCAAAAAATGTTTCATAAATTCACAAATTGCGATTAAATATTCACTTACTTTTTGAAAATCGTCCTCTGATTTGTCATCCAAAGGGTCCCAGATATAATATGTAGTGTTGATTTGTTAGATAAAATCCTTCTTCATATTCCAAAAAGTCTGTTTAGTAGGCGCCACCGATTTGAGTAATCCACTCGTTCAACATGCAGAGAAAGGAATCCTAAAATCTTCCCCAACATTTTTTTTCAACAAGTCAAAATACATTTCTATTTACTCCTCAGATACCCTAAAATGTAATCAAACTATAATATTTCTTACGGAAAGAAGTATGTTAATAGGAAACCAATGTTAGCAGGTGCGTCTTGTTTTCATGGCGCGCCCAAACACAAATTTCCAAGACTGTTCCCCGTACTAAAACTGATATATCTTAATCATTTTGGAAGTTACAAGCAGCCTTAAACCTTGAACATAGACTGCTGACACCCTGTGGAAGCCATAGGAATTACATCCTTGGAGCTAGAATGTAGTATGTCCCTATACTTTCTATTAAAAGAGCATGGTCTCTCAACAAATAATAATTTCCGGTGGGTTTTTCTTTGGATTTTCGCCTACCATATCTATTGTTTTATTTTCTCTTACATTATTTTAACATTTCCACATATTTCAAAGTGTTTTCTTTCCAATGGTACCAATTATATGCATATCCTGGCTTCAGGGCCTGATCAACAGGCAGTTTACTTTGGGCACGTCAATCAGGTGGAAATTGAGAAAAAGGGGCCTAGCCCTAAGAAGATCTATCATCTCTCTCCTGTCCTCTTGTTCTATCAAATATATCCTGTCCTCCTGTTCTATCATCTATGTCCTCTCTTCTTGTTCTATCATCTCTCCTGTCCTTTTGTATTATCATCTCTCTCCTGTCCTCTGTTCTCTCTATCATCTCTCTCCTGTCCTCTTGTTCTATCAAATTCTCCTGTCCTCTTGTTCTATCATCTCTCTCCTGTCCTCTGTTCTCTCTATCATATCTCTCCTGTCCTCTTGTTCCATCATCTCTCCTGTCCTCTTGTTCCATCATCTCTCTCCAGTCCTCTTGTTCTATCATATCTCTCCTGTCCTCTGTTCTCTCTATCATCTCTCTCCAGTCCTCTTGTTCTATCATCTCTCTCCTGTCCTCTGTTCTCTCTATCATCTCTCTCCAGTCCTCTTGTTCTATCATATCTCTCCTGTCCTCTTGTTCTATCATCTCTGTCCTGTCCTCGCCACTATTACACCGTGTCTGTTCCTCTTTCTAGACATCTTAAGTCTGGTTTACAGTTAATCTATTGACATTTCTGTGGACAGTGGTGGCAGTGACATGTCTGTAGACATTGGTGGCAGTGACATGCCTGTAGACAGTGGTGGCAGTGACATGTCTGGTTTCATTGGTGGCAGTGACATGTCTGTGGACAGTGGTGGCAGTGACATGTCTGTAGACAGTGGTGGCAGTGACATGTCTGTAGACATTGGTGGCAGTGACATGTTTGTAGACAGTGGTGTCTGTAGACAGTCTTTATTGTCAATCTCCCTTCCTACTTCCCTGCTTCCCTCCTTCCCTCCTTTCCTCCCTCTCTGTATTTCCATGGAGTGGTGATTCAGTCACATACTGTGAGAAGTTATAGTTTTCGCTGCAATGTGGCACACAAACAAACACACACACACACACACACACACACACACACACACACACACACACACACACACACACACACACACACACACACACACACACACACACACACACACACACACACACACAGCGATGGGAGATGGATGGAGCATCATACCCATAACTGACTTATTCAGTTCAGGTGGGCCGTATGACTGATGATGTCATAAATCCAAGTGAATTGAATAAATGTGAGTTTTCACCACGAGTGCACAAGGTGCTGTTGGGAAGAACTTCATTTTGCTGTATGTTTTTTTTCCTCTGTCTGCCTCTCTCATTCCGTTTTGCTCTCTTCGTTTAGCTCTGTTTCACATCTCTCTCACTATAAATCACTTTGTTCATTGTGTGTGTGTGTGTGTGTGTGTGTGTGTGTGTGTGTGTGTGTGTGTGTGTGTGTGTGTGTGTGTGTGTGTGTGTGTGTGTGTGTGTGTGTGTGTGTGTGTGTGTGTGTGTGTGTGTGTGTGACACACCCAGTGACACGAGCCTACCTAACAAGCTAAATAACCTCTATGCTCGCTTCGAGGCCTGGTAACCCTGAAACATGCATGAGAGAATTAGATGTTCCGGACGACTGTGTGATCACGCTCTCCGCAGCCGATGTGAGTAAGACCTTTAAACAGGTCAACATTCACAAGGCCGCAGGGCCAGGCGGATTACCAGGACGTGTATTTTAAACATGCGCTGACCAACTGGCAAGTGTCTTCACTGACATTTTCAACCTGAGTCTGTAATACCAACATGTTTCAAGCAGACCGCCATAGTCCCTGTTCCCAAGAACATTAAGGTAACCTGCGTAAATGACTACCGACCCGTAGCACTCACGTCTGTAGCAATAAAATGCTTTGAAAAGATGGTCATGGCTTACATCAACACCATTATCCCAGAAACCCTAGACCCGTTCCAATTTACATACCAAACCAACAATCCACAGATGAGCAAACTCTATTGCACTCCACACTGCCCTTTCCCAGCTGGACAAAAGGAACACCTAAGTGAGAATGCTATTCATTGACTACAGTTCAGCATTCAACACCATAGTGCCCTCAAAGCTCATCACTAAGCTAAAGACCCTGGGACTAAACCCCTCCCTCTGCAACTGGATCCTGGACTTCCTGACGGGCCACCGCCAGGTGGTAAGGGTAGGTAACAACACATCCACCACGCTGATCCTCAACACGGGGGCCCCTCAGGGGTGCGTGCTCAGCCCCCTCCTCTACTCCCTGTTCCCTGTTCACTCATGACTGCACGACCAGGCACAACTCCAACACTATCATTAAGTTTACCGATGACATCAGTGGTAGGCCTGAGCACCGACAACAATGAGACAGCCTAAATGGAGGAGGTCAGAGACTTGACCGTGTGGTGCAAGGACAACAACCTCTCCCTCAACGTGATCAAGACAAAGGAGATGATTGTTGAATACAGGAAAAGGAGGACCGAGCACACCCCCATTCTCATCGACGGGGCTGTAGTGGAACAGGTTGAGAGTTTCAAATTATTTGGTGTCCACATCACCAACAAACTAACATGGTCAATGCACACCAAGACAGTCGTGGAGGGCACGACAAAACCTATTCCCTCTCAGGAGACTGAAAAGATTTGGCATGAGTCCTCAGATCCTTAAAAGGTTTTACAGCTGCACCATCGAGAGCATCCTGACAGGTTGCATCACTGCTTGGTATGGCAACTGCTCAGCCTTTGACCGCAAGGCACAACAGAGAGTAGTGCGTATGGCCCAGTACATCACAAGCTTCCTGCCATCCAGGACCTCTATACCAGGCGGTGTCAGAGGAAGGCCCTAGAAAATTGTCAAACACTCCAGCCCCCCTGGTGATACACTGTTTTCTCTGAAACCGCACGGCAAGCGGTACCGGAGCACCAAGTCTAGGTCCAAGAGGCTTCTAAATAGCTTCTACCCCCAAGCCATAAGACTCCTGAACAGTTAATCAAATAGCTACCCAGACTTTTTGCATTGCCCCCCCCCCCCCCCACGCTGCTGCTCGTCTATGTTATTATCTATGCATAGCCACTTTAATACCTCTTCCTACATGTATATAATTACCTCAATTACCTCGACACCGGTGCCCCCGCACATTGACTCTGTACCGGTATCCTCTGTATATAGCCCCGCTTTTTCTATTTACAGCTGCTCTTTAATTAGTTGTTATTCTTACCTCTTACTTTTTTGGGGTATTTTATTAAAACTGCAATGTTGGCTAAGGGCTTGTAAGTATACACTTCACTGTAAGGTCTACACCTTTTGTATTCGGCGCATTTGACAAATAAAATGTGATTTAAATGGATTTATACCACAGGTCAGTATAGTCTACCAGTCTTACTAACTTTTACTATACCACAGGTCAATATAGTCTACCAGTCTAACTAACTTTTACTATACCACAGGTCAGTATAGTCTACCAGTCTAACTAACTTTTACTATACCACAGGTCAGTATAGTCTACCAGTCTAACTAACTTTTACTATACCACAGGTCTGTATAGTCTACCAGTCTAACTAATTTTTACTATACCACAGGTCAGTATAGTCTACCAGTCTAACTAACCTTTACTATACCACAGGTCTGTATAGTCTACCAGTCTAACTAACTTTTACTATACCACAGGTCTGTATAGTCTACCAGTCTAACTAACTTTTACATTATAGTCTACTGCATTGTTGGCTAAGGGCTTGTAAGTATACACTTCACTGTAAGGTCTACACCTTTTGTATTCGCCGCATGTGACAAATAAAATGTGATTTAAATGGATTTATACCACAGGTCAATATAGTCTACCAGTCTAACTAACTTTTACTATACCACAGGTCAGTATAGTCTACCAGTCTAACTAACTTTTACTATACCACAGGTCTGTATAGTCTACCAGTCTAACTTTTACATTATAGTCTACTGCATTGTTGGCTAAGGGCTTGTAAGTATACACTTCACTGTAAGGTCTACACCTTTTGTATTCGCCGCATGTGACAGATAAAATGTGATTTAAATGGATTTATACCACAGGTCAGTATAGTCTACCAGTCTAACTTTTACTATACCACAGGTCATTATAGTCTACCAGTCTAACTAACTTTTACTATACCACAGGTCATTATAGTCTACCAGTCTAACTTTTACTATGCCACAGGTCAGTATAGTCTACCAGTCTAACAGTCTATCCTGCCCTCTATCCATCATTCATAGTGACAATAAATCAAATCAAATCAAATGTATTTATATAGCCCTTCGTACATCAGCTGATATCTCAAAGTGCTGTACAGAAACCCAGCCTAAAACCCCAAACTCTCTACAGTTTATAAGGATCAGTAGTGGGTCTACTCTCTAGTTTATAATGATCAGGTGTGGGTCTACTCTCTAGTTTATAATGATCAGGTGTGGGTCTACTCTCTACAGTTTATAAGGATCAGTAGTGGGTCTACTCTCTACAGTTTATAATGATCAGGTGTGGGTCTACTCTCTACAGTTTATAAGGATCTGTTGTGGGTCTACTCTCTACAGTTTATACGGGTCAGTAGTGGGTCTACTCTCTACAGTTTATAAGGATCTGTTTTGGGTCTACTCTCTACAGTTTATAAGGATGACCTGTGCTTCCCTCTGTAGTCTGTAAGAGTTTTCAAGCCCTGCCACATCCGACGAGCGTCGAGCCGTTATAGTACGATTCGATCTTAGTCCTGTATTGACGCTTTGCCTGTTTGATGGTTCGTCGGAGGGCATAGCGTGATTTCTTATAAGCTTCCGGGTTAGAGTCCAACTCCTTGAAAGCGGCAGCTCTACCCTTTAGCCCAGTGCGAATTTTCCCGTTAATCCATGGCTTCTGTTTGGGGTATGTACTTAAAGTCACTGTGGGGACGACATCCTCAATGTACTTATTGATAAAGCCAGTGACTGTCCGGTAGTTTAGCAACTGCTTCATCTGACCACTTTTTTATAGACCGAGCCACTGGTGCCTACAGCTTATCATTAGATACTATTCCTCAGGCGAGCAAAACGTTGAGTCTTCCTTAGATATCGTGCACCAGCTATTGTTTACAAATATGCATAGGCCCCCGCCCCGTGTCTTAACAGAGCCTGCTGTTCTGTCCTGCCGATAGAGTGTATAACCCGCCATCTGTGTGTTTTTAGTGTCGTCATTCAGCCACGACTCGTTTAAACATAGGATATTACAGTTTTTAATGTCCCGTTGGTAGGATAAACGTGCTTTCAGTTCGTCCCATTTATTTTCCAGCGATTGAACGTTAGGTAGCAGAACAGAAGGCAAGAGCAGATTAGCCACTTGTCACCTGATCCTCACAAGGCATCCTGATCTCTTTCCGTGAAACCTACGTTTCCTTTTCCAGCGAATCACGGGGATCTGGTCGGGTGTCTGTAGTATATCCCTCACGTCCGACTCATTGACGAAGAACTCCTCGTCCAATTTGAGGTGAATAATCCCAGTTCTGATGTCCAGAAGCTCTTTTCGGTCATGAGAGACGGTAGCAGCAACATTATGTACAAAACAAGTTACAAACAATGTGAAAAAACTAAACAAAATAGTATGATTGGTTAAGAGCCCATAAAATGGCAGTCTCCCTTCCGGCGCAATCTTGGATGTAAAATTTAGTTGGACTGGTAGACTATACTGACCTGTGGTATAGTAAAAGTTAGACTGGTAGACTATACTGACCTGTGGTATAGTAAAAGTTAGTTAGACTGGTAGACTATACAGACCTGTGGTATAGTAAAAGTTAGTTAGACTGGTAGACTATACAGACCTGTGGTATAGTAAAAGTTAGACTGGTAGACTATACTGACCTGTGGTATAGTAAAAGTTAGTTAGACTGGTAGACTATACAGACCTGTGGTATAGTAAAAGTTAGACTGGTAGACTATACTGACCTGTGGTATAGTAAAAGTTAGTTAGACTGGTAGACTATACAGACCTGTGGTATAGCAAAAGTCAGTTAGACTGGTAGACTATACTGACCTGTGGTATAGTAAAAGTTAGACTGGTAGACTATACTGACCTGTTGTATATTAACAGTTAGACTGGTAGACTATACTGACCTGTTGTATAGTACAAGTTAGACTGGTAGACTATACTGACCTGTTTTATATTAACAGTTAGCACTTGGAAAAGCGTAGTTCATAAGGGAAGACCACTACATCTTCATAACGGGGAGGGGTCTGCAAAATGTGTCATGGATGGAAAAAATGATTTACAGTATTTAAACCTGCAAACGGGAGAATGTCAACAAGGAAAAAATTCCCTACCCTTCCCTCTGCCCAATAAAAACCACACTACCCTTCCCTCTGCCCAATAAAAACCAGACTACTCTTCCCTCTGCCCAATAAAAACCACACTACCCTTCCCTCTGCCCAATAGAAACCACACTACCCTTCCCTCTGCCCAATAAAAACCACACTACCCTTCCCTCTGCCCAATAGAAACCACACTACCCTTCCCTCTGCCCAATAGAAACCACACTACCCTTCCCTCTGCCCAATAAAAACCACACTACCCTTCCCTCTGCCCAATAGAAACCACACTACTCTTCCCTCTGCCCAATAGAAACCATACTACCCTTCCCTCTGCCCAATAAAAACCACACTACTCTTCCCTCTGCCCAATAGAAACCAGACTACCCTTCCCTCTGCCCAATAGAAACCACACTACTCTTCCCTCTGTCCAATAGAAACCAGACTACCCTTCAAATCTGACCAATAAAAACCACACTACCCTTCCCTCTGCCCAATAGAAACCACACTACTCTTCCCTCTGCCCAATAGAAACCACACTACCCTTCCCTCTGCCGAATAGAAACCAGACTACCCTTCCCTCTGCCCAATAGAAACCATACTACCCTTCCCTCTGCCCAATAAAAACCAGACTACTCTTCCCTCTGCCCAATAAAAACCACACTACCCTTCCCTCTGCCCAATAGAAACCACACTACCCTTCCCTCTGCCCAATAAAAACCACACTACCCTTCCCTCTGCCCAATAGAAACCACACTACCCTTCCCTCTGCCCAATAAAAACCACACTACCCTTCCCTCTGCCCAATAGAAACCACACTACCCTTCCCTCTGCCCAATAGAAACCACACTACCCTTCCCTCTGCCCAATAAAAACCACACTACCCTTCCCTCTGCCCAATAGAAACCACACTACTCTTCCCTCTGCCCAATAGAAACCATACTACCCTTCCCTCTGCCCAATAAAAACCACACTACTCTTCCCTCTGCCCAATAGAAACCAGACTACCCTTCCCTCTGCCCAATAGAAACCACACTACTCTTCCCTCTGTCCAATAGAAACCAGACTACCCTTCAAATCTGACCAATAAAAACCACACTACCCTTCCCTCTGCCCAATAGAAACCACACTACTCTTCCCTCTGCCCAATAGAAACCACACTACCCTTCCCTCTGCCCAATAGAAACCAGACTACCCTTCAATCTGACCAATAAAAACCACACTACCCTTCCCTCTGCCCAATAGAAACCACACTACTCTTCCCTCTGCCCAATAGAAACCACACTACCCTTCCCTCTGCCCAATAGAAACCAGACTACCCTTCAATCTGACCAATAAAAAACACACTACCATTCCCTCTGCCCAACAGAAACCACACTTCTCTTCCCTCTACCCAGTAAAAACCACACTACCCTTCCCTCTGCCCAATAGAAACCACACTACCCTTCCCTCTGCCCAATAGAAACCACACTACCCTTCCCTCTGCCCAATAGAAACCACACTACCCTTCCCTCTGCCCAATAGAAACCACACTACTCTTCCCTCTGCCCATACAAAACACACTACCCTTCTCATTTTCTACCTTTATTTCACTAGGCAAGTCAGTTAAGAACAAATTCTTATTTTCAATGATGGTCTAGGAACAGTGGGTTAACTGCCTTGTTCAGAATGACAGATTTTTACCTTGTCAGCTCGGGGATTCGATCTTGTAACCTTTCGGTTAGTAGTCCAACGCTCTAACAACCAGGCTACCTGCCGTCCCTCTGACCAATAAAAAACACACTACCCTTTTCTCTGCCCAATAAAAAACACACTACCCTTCCCTCTGCCCAATAAAAACCAGACTACCCTTCCCTCTGCCCAATAAAAAACAGACTACCCTTCCCTCTGCCCAATAGAAACCATACTACCCTTCCCTCTGCCTAATAGAAACCACACTACCCTTCCCTCTGCCCAATAGAAACCATACTACCCTTCCCTCTGCCCAATAGAAACCATACTACCCTTCCCTCTGCCTAATAGAAACCACACTACCCTTCCCTCTGCCCAATAGAAACCACACTACCCTTCCCTCTGCCCAATAGAAACCATACTACCCTTCCCTCTGCCCAATAGAAACCATACTACCCTTCCCTCTGCCTAATAGAAACCACACTACCCTTCCCTCTGCCCAATAGAAACCATACTACCCTTCCCTCTGCCCAATAGAAACCATACTACCCTTCCCTCTGCCTAATAGAAACCATACTACTCTTCCCTCTGCCTAATAGAAACCATACTACCCTTCCCTCTGCCCAATAGAAACCACACTACTCTTCCCTCTGCCTAATAGAAACCAGACTACCCTTCCCTCTGCCCAATAGAAACCATACTACCCTTCCCTCTGCCTAATAGAAACCAGACTACCCTTCCCTCTGCCCAATAGAAACCATACTACCCTTCCCTCTGCCTAATAGAAACCACACTACCCTTCCCTCTGCCCAATAGAAACCATACTACTCTTCCCTCTGCCCAATAGAAACCATACTACTCTTCCCTCTGCCCAATAGAAACCACACTACTCTTCCCTCTGCCCAATAGAAACCACACTACTCTTCCCTCTGCCCAATAGAAACCATACTACCCTTCCCTCTGCCCAATAGAAACCATACTACCCTTCCCTCTGCCCAATAGAAACCACACTACTCTTCCCTCTGCCCAATAGAAACCATACTACTCTTCCCTCTGCCCAATAGAAACCACACTACTCTTCCCTCTGCCCAATAGAAACCATACTACCCTTCCCTCTGCCCAATAGAAACCATACTACCCTTCCCTCTGCCCAATAGAAACCACACTACTCTTCCCTCTGCCCAATAGAAACCATACTACTCTTCCCTCTGCCCAATAGAAACCACACTACTCTTCCCTCTGCCCAATAGAAACCATACTACCCTTCCCTCTGCCCAATAGAAACCATACTACCCTTCCCTCTGCCCAATAGAAACCATACTACTCTTCCCTCTGCCCAATAGAAACCACACTACCCTTCCCTCTGCCCAATAGAAACCACACTACCCTTCCCTCTGCCCAATAGAAACCACACTACCCTTCCCTCTGCCCAATAGAAACCACACTACTCTTCCCTCTGCCCAATAGAAACCACACTACCCTTCCCTCTGCCCAATAGAAACCACACTACCCTTCCCTCTGCCCAATAGAAACCATACTACCCTTCCCTCTGCCCAATAAAAAAACACATAACCTTCCCCAAGGCAAAAAACGGAACTGTCCCTAATCATAATTCATTCCCATCTCCCGTCTTTCAGTCTATAATTAGTTTCCTAAAAGTTTGTATCCGTGTTAGATTTAGAATTATATTAGAAACAATGTTCTTTGTAACCCTAGCACCCTGAACAGGACAGCTAGTCAAACACCTACAGGAGAACATTCATATTTTGCCATGCATGAGATGTCCATCCTTTTCTCAGGCAGCATCTCCTCATGTCTGTCATGTTCTGGTTAGGATTTCTGACTGCCAGAGAAATCACCAACCAGCTATGAAATCAACGCCGTCTCACAAGTCTCACACACACATACACCACCAACCAGCTATGAAGTTAACCCCGTCTCACAAGTCTTACACACACATACACCACCAACCAGCTATGAAGTTAACCCCGTCTCACAAGTCTTACACACACATACACCACCAACCAGCTATGAAGTTAACCCCGTCTCACAAGTCTTACACACATACACCACCAACAAGCTATGAAGTTAACCCCGTCTCACAAGTCTTACACACACATACACCACCAACCAGCTATGAAGTTAACCCCGTCTCACAAGTCTTACACACACATACACCACCAACCAGCTATGAAATCAATGCCATCTCACAAGTCTTACACACATACACCACCAACCAGCTATGAAATCAATGCCATCTCACAAGTCTTACACACATACACCACCAACCAGCTATGAAATCAATGCCATCTCACAAGTCTTACACACATACACCACCAAACAGCTATGAAATCAATGCCATCTCACAAGTCTTACACACATACACCACCAAACAGCTATGAAATCAATGCCATCTCACAAGTCTTACACACACATACACCACCAAACAGCTATGAAATCAACCCCGTCACACAAGTCACGCACACATACACCACCAACCAGGTGTATAATCAGTCCTGGGAACACCGTGGTGAACACAGACAGCTAGTCATGCCCTGAGGGACACAAATACACACACACACAAACAAACAAACATACACACTACTGTTTACACAACCGACCTGTTAACCATTCATTTATCCTTATCCGTCCTTTATTTCAAGAAAATATCATTTTAACTTTGTGTCAAACTGTGTGTCAAATCTAGCAGAACCAATCACAGTGCTCCCCTGGTGTTTGTTTACTGCCTGCAGTCTGCCTCTGTGCCTAGAACACGTGTCATGTAGTCAATGTTTTAATCACAGTCCAAAGCATCGCCCGCAGTTTCTCCCAAGGATGAATTGCCAGTGTTTCTTCATACTTTCATGAGCTGCAAGAGCTGCATTAACTAAAGGAGCTGCATTAACGAAAGGAGCTGCATGAACTGCAGGAGCTGTATGAGCTGTGTGAGCTGCATTAACTAAAGGAGCTGCATGAACTGCAGAAGCTTTATGAGCTGTGTGAGCTGCATTAACGAAAGGAGCTGCATGAACTGCAGGAGCTTTATGAGCTGTGTGAACTGCATTAACGAAAGGAGCTGCATGAACTGCAGGAGCTTTATGAGCTGTGTGAGCTGCATTAACTAAAGGAGCTGCATGAACTGCAGGAGCTTTATGAGCTGTGTGAGCTGCATTAACTAAAGGAGCTGCATGAACTGCAGGAGCTTTATGAGCTGTGTGAGCTGCATTAACTAAAGGAGCTGCATGAACTGCAGGAGCTTTATGAGCTGTGTGAGCTGCATTAACTAAAGGAGCTGCATGAACTGCAGGAGCTTTATGAGCTGTGTGAGCTGCATTAACTAAAGGAGCTGCATTAACTAATGGAGCTGCATTAACTAAAGGAGCTGCATGAACTGCAGGAGCTTTATGAGCTGTGTGAGCTGCATTAACTAAAGGAGCCGCATGAACTGCAGGAGCTTTATGAGCTGTGTGAGCTGCATTAACTAAAGGAGCTGCATGAACTGCAGGAGCTTTATGAGCTGTGTGAGCTGCATTAACGAAAGGAGCTGCATGAACTGCAGGAGCTTTATGAGCTGTGTGAGCTGCATTAACTAAAGGAGCTGCATGAACTGCAGGAGCTTTATGAGCTGTGTGAGCTCACACAGACATACACACACACACACACACATACACACACACACACACACACACACACACACACACACACACACACACACACACACACACACACACACACACACACACACACACACACACACATAAACACACACACACACACACACACACACACATACACGCATACACACATACACACACACATAAACACACACACACACACACACACACACACATACACACATACACACACACACATACACACAAACACACACACAGTACTACCTCTATCAGGGACTAACACACAGTACTACCTCTATCAGGGACTAACACACAGTACTACCTCTATCAGGGACTAACACACAGTACTACCTCTATCAGGGACTAACACACAGTACTACCTCTATCAGGGACTAACACACAGTACTACCTCTATCAGGGACTAACACACAGTACTACTTCTATCAGGGACTAACACACAGACTACCTCTATCAGGGACTAACACACAGTACTACCTCTATCGGGGACTAACACACAGTACTACCTCTGGCCTTCCTGTTCTCTCTCTATTCTTTCACTCTCTCTCTCTTTCTTTCTCAATCTTTTCTCCCTCTTTCTCTCTCCCTACTTCCCTCTCCGTCCTCCGCCTCCTCTTGCACGTATGTGTGTGCAGAGAGATACTAGTTATCAGGAGCCATTGGTGAGCGTCCGAGGACGAACAAACATTGTTTATCAGTTTCATTCAACATCCCTGACTTGACCAGCACCTGGTCTGTGTTATATAATATTCATTTTCAGCCAAAAATTGTCTCCAGATCCAGAACAGCCATGTCAGTGTGGTGGTAATGTAGTGTTCCCCCATGTCAGTGTGGTGGTAATGTAGTGTTCTCCCATGTCAGTGTGGTGGTAATGTAGTGTTCCCCCATGTCAGTGTGGTGGTAATGTAGTGTTCCCCCATGTCAGTGTGGTGGTAATGTAGTGTTCCCCCATGTCAGTGTTGGTAATGTGGTGTTCTCCCATGTCAGTGTGGTGGTAATGTAGTGTTCCCCCATGTCAGTGTGGTGGTAAAGTAGTGTTCTCCCATGTCAGTGTGGTGGTAATGTAGTGTTCTCCCATGTCAGTGTGGTGGTAATGTAGTGTTCCCCCATGTCAGTGTGGTCGTAATGTAGTGTTCCCCCATGTCAGTGTGGTGGTAATGTAGTGTTCTCCCATGTCAGTGTTGTGGTAATGTAGTGTTCCCCCATGTCAGTGTGGTGGTAATGTAGTGTTCTCCCATGTCAGTGTGGTGGTAATGTAGTGTTCTCCCATGTCAGTGTGGTGGTAATGTAGTGTTACCCCATGTCAGTGTGGTGGTAATGTGGTGTTCCCCCATGACATGTCAGTGTGGTGGTAATGTAGTGTTCCCCCATGTCAGTGTGGTGGTAATGTAGTGTTCCCCCAGGTCAGTGTGGTGGTAATGTAGTGTTCCCCCATGTCAGTGTGGTGGTAATGTAGTGTTCCCCCATGTCAGTATGGTGGTAATGTAAGGTTCCCCATGTCAGTGTGGTGGTAATGTAGTGTCCCCCATGTCAGTGTGGTGGTAATGTATTGTCCCCCATGTCAGTGTGGTGGTAATGTAGTGTTCCCCCGTGTCAGTGTGGTGGTAATGTAGTGTTCGCACATGTCAGTGTGGTGGTAATTCCATGTTCCCCCATGTCAGTGTGGTGGTAATGTAGTGTTCCCCCATGTCAGTGTGGTGGTAAAGTAGTGTTCTCCCATGTCAGTGTGGTGGTAATGTAGTGTTCTCCCATGTCAGTGTGGTGGTAATGTAGTGTTCCCCCATGTCAGTGTGGTGGTAATGTAGTGTTCCCCCATGTCAGTGTGGTGGTAATGTAGTGTTCTCCCATGTCAGTGTTGTGGTAATGTAGTGTTCCCCCATGTCAGTGTGGTGGTAATGTAGTGTTCTCCCATGTCAGTGTGGTGGTAATGTAGTGTTCTCCCATGTCAGTGTGGTGGTAATGTAGTGTTCTCCCATGTCAGTGTGGTGGTAATGTAGTGTTCTCCCATGTCAGTGTGGTGGTAATGTAGTGTTCCCCCATGTCAGTGTGGTGGTAATGTAGTGTTACCCCATGTCAGTGTGGTGGTAATGTGGTGTTCCCCCATGACATGTCAGTGTGGTGGTAATGTAGTGTTCCCCCATGTCAGTGTGGTGGTAATGTAGTGTTCCCCCAGGTCAGTGTGGTGGTAATGTAGTGTTCCCCCATGTCAGTGTGGTGGTAATGTAGTGTTCCCCCATGTCAGTATGGTGGTAATGTAAGGTTCCCCATGTCAGTGTGGTGGTAATGTAGTGTCCCCCATGTCAGTGTGGTGGTAATGTATTGTCCCCCATGTCAGTGTGGTGGTAATGTAGTGTTCCCCCGTGTCAGTGTGGTGGTAATGTAGTGTTCGCACATGTCAGTGTGGTGGTAATTCCATGTTCCCCCATGTCAGTGTGGTGGTAATGTAGTGTTCGCCCATGTCAGTGTGGTGGTAATTCAGTGTTCCCCCATGTCAGTGTGGTGGTAATGTAGTGTTCCCCCATGTCAGTGTGGTGGTAATGTAGTGTTCCCCCATGACATGTCAATGTGGTGGTAATGTAGTGTTCCCCCATGTCAGTGTGGTGGTTAGGTAGTGTTCCCCCATGTCAGTGTGGTGGTAATGTGGTTTTCCCCCATGTCACTGTGGTGGTAATGTAGTGTCCCCCATGTCAGTGTGGTGTTAATGTAGTGTTCCCCCATGTCAGTGTGGTGGTAATGTGATGTTCCCCCATGTCAGTGTAGTGGTAATGTAGTGTCCCCCCATGTCAGTGTGGTGGTAATGTGGTTTTCCCCCATGTCACTGTGGTGGTAATGTAGTGTCCCCCATGTCAGTGTGGTGGTAATGTAGGTCCCCCGATGTCAGTGTGGTGGTAATGTAGTGTTCCCCCGTGTCAGTGTGGTGGTAATGTAGTGTTCCCCCATGTCAGTGTGGTGGTAATTCCATGTTCCCCCATGTCAGTGCGGTGGTAATGTAGTGTTCCCCCATGTCAGTGTGGTGGTAATGTAGGTCCCCCCATGTCAATGTGGTGGTAATGTAGTGTTCCCCCATGTCAGTGTGGTGGTAATGTAGTGTTCCCCTATGTCAGTGTGGTGGTAATGTAGTGTTCCCCCATGACATGTCAGTGTGGTGGTAATTTAGTGTTCCCCCATGTCAGTGTGGTGGTAATATACTGTTCCCCCATGTCAGTGTGGTGGTAATGTAGTGTTCCCCCATGACATGTCAGTGTGGTGGTAATGTAGTGTCCCCCATGTCAGTGTGGTGGTAATGTGGTTTTCCCCCAGGTCAGTGTGGTGGTAAAGTGGTGTTCCCCCATGTCAGTGTGGTGGTAATGTAGTGTTCCCCCATGACATGACAGTGTGGTGGTAATGTGGTGTTCCCCCATGTCAGTGTGGTGGTAATGTGTTGTTCCCCCATGTCAGTGTGGTGGTAATGTAGTGTTCCCCCATGTCAGTGTGGTGGTAATGTAGTGTTCCCCCATGTCAGTGTGGTGGTAATGTAGTGTTCCCCCAAGTCATTGTGGTGGTAATGTAGTGTTCCCCCATGTCAGTGTGGTGGAAATGTAGTGTTCCCCATGTCAGTGTGGTGGTAATGTAGTGTTCCCCCAAGTCAGTGTGGTGGTAATGTAGTGTTCCCCCAGTATAGTGCGGTGGTAGTGTAGTGTTCCCCCATGTCAGTGTGGTGGTAATGTAGTGTTCTCCCATGTCAGTGTGGTGGTAATGTAGTGTTCCCCCATGTCAGTGTGGTGGTAATGTAGTGTTACCCCATGTCAGTGTGGTGGTAATGTGGTGTTCCCCCATGACATGTCAGTGTGGTGGTAATGTAGTGTTCCCCCATGTCAGTGTGGTGGTAATGTAGTGTTCCCCCAGGTCAGTGTGGTGGTAATGTAGTGTTCCCCCATGTCAGTGTGGTGGTAATGTAGTGTTCCCCCATGTCAGTATGGTGGTAATGTAAGGTTCCCCATGTCAGTGTGGTGGTAATGTAGTGTCCCCCATGTCAGTGTGGTGGTAATGTATTGTCCCCCATGTCAGTGTGGTGGTAATGTAGTGTTCCCCCGTGTCAGTGTGGTGGTAATGTAGTGTTCCCCCATGTCAGTGTGGTGGTAATGTAGTGTTCCCCCATGACATGTCAATGTGGTGGTAATGTAGTGTTCCCCCATGTCAGTGTGGTGGTTAGGTAGTGTTCCCCCATGTCAGTGTGGTGGTAATGTGGTTTTCCCCCATGTCACTGTGGTGGTAATGTAGTGTCCCCCATGTCAGTGTGGTGTTAATGTAGTGTTCCCCCATGTCAGTGTGGTGGTAATGTGATGTTCCCCCATGTCAGTGTAGTGGTAATGTAGTGTCCCCCCATGTCAGTGTGGTGGTAATGTGGTTTTCCCCCATGTCACTGTGGTGGTAATGTAGTGTCCCCCATGTCAGTGTGGTGGTAATGTAGGTCCCCCGATGTCAGTGTGGTGGTAATGTAGTGTTCCCCCATGTCAGTGTGGTGGTAATGTAGTGTTCCCCCATGTCAGTGTGGTGGTAATTCCATGTTCCCCCATGTCAGTGCGGTGGTAATGTAGTGTTCCCCCATGTCAGTGTGGTGGTAATGTAGGTCCCCCCATGTCAATGTGGTGGTAATGTAGTGTTCCCCCATGTCAGTGTGGTGGTAATGTAGTGTTCCCCTATGTCAGTGTGGTGGTAATGTAGTGTTCCCCCATGACATGTCAGTGTGGTGGTAATTTAGTGTTCCCCCATGTCAGTGTGGTGGTAATATACTGTTCCCCCATGTCAGTGTGGTGGTAATGTAGTGTTCCCCCATGACATGTCAGTGTGGTGGTAATGTAGTGTCCCCCATGTCAGTGTGGTGGTAATGTGGTTTTCCCCCAGGTCAGTGTGGTGGTAAAGTGGTGTTCCCCCATGTCAGTGTGGTGGTAATGTAGTGTTCCCCCATGACATGACAGTGTGGTGGTAATGTGGTGTTCCCCCATGTCAGTGTGGTGGTAATGTGTTGTTCCCCCATGTCAGTGTGGTGGTAATGTAGTGTTCCCCCATGTCAGTGTGGTGGTAATGTAGTGTTCCCCCATGTCAGTGTGGTGGTAATGTAGTGTTCCCCCAAGTCATTGTGGTGGTAATGTAGTGTTCCCCCATGTCAGTGTGGTGGAAATGTAGTGTTCCCCATGTCAGTGTGGTGGTAATGTAGTGTTCCCCCAAGTCAGTGTGGTGGTAATGTAGTGTTCCCCCAGTATAGTGCGGTGGTAGTGTAGTGTTCCCCCATGTCAGTGTGGTGGTAATGTAGTGTTCTCCCATGTCAGTGTGGTGGTAATGTAGTGTTCCCCCATGTCAGTGTGGTGGTAATGTAGTGTTACCCCATGTCAGTGTGGTGGTAATGTGGTGTTCCCCCATGACATGTCAGTGTGGTGGTAATGTAGTGTTCCCCCATGTCAGTGTGGTGGTAATGTAGTGTTCCCCCAGGTCAGTGTGGTGGTAATGTAGTGTTCCCCCATGTCAGTGTGGTGGTAATGTAGTGTTCCCCCATGTCTGTATGGTGGTAATGTAAGGTTCCCCATGTCAGTGTGGTGGTAATGTAGTGTCCCCCATGTCAGTGTGGTGGTAATGTATTGTCCCCCATGTCAGTGTGGTGGTAATGTAGTGTTCCCCCGTGTCAGTGTGGTGGTAATGTAGTGTTCGCACATGTCAGTGTGGTGGTAATTCCATGTTCCCCCATGTCAGTGTGGTGGTAATGTAGTGTTCGCCCATGTCAGTGTGGTGGTAATTCAGTGTTCCCCCATGTCAGTGTGGTGGTAATGTAGTGTTCCCCCATGTCAGTGTGGTGGTAATGTAGTGTTCCCCCATGACATGTCAATGTGGTGGTAATGTAGTGTTCCCCCATGTCAGTGTGGTGGTTAGGTAGTGTTCCCCCATGTCAGTGTGGTGGTAATGTGGTTTTCCCCCATGTCACTGTGGTGGTAATGTAGTGTCCCCCATGTCAGTGTGGTGTTAATGTAGTGTTCCCCCATGTCAGTGTGGTGGTAATGTGATGTTCCCCCATGTCAGTGTAGTGGTAATGTAGTGTCCCCCCATGTCAGTGTGGTGGTAATGTGGTTTTCCCCCATGTCACTGTGGTGGTAATGTAGTGTCCCCCATGTCAGTGTGGTGGTAATGTAGGTCCCCCGATGTCAGTGTGGTGGTAATGTAGTGTTCCCCCATGTCAGTGTGGTGGTAATGTAGTGTTCCCCCATGTCAGTGTGGTGGTAATGTAGTGTTCCCCCATGTCAGTGTGGTGGTAATGTAGTGTTCTCCCATGTCAGTGTGGTGGTAATGTAGTGTTCCCCCATGTCAGTGTGGTGGTAATGTAGTGTTCTCCCATGTCAGTGTGGTGGTAATGTAGTGTTCCCCATGCCAGTGTGGTGGTAATGTAGTGTTCCCCCATGTCAGTGTGGTGGTAATGTAGTGTTCCCCCATGTCAGTGTGGTGGTAATGTAGTGTTCCCCCATGTCAGTGTGGTGGTAATGTAGTGTTCTCCCATGTCAGTGTGGTGGTAATGTAGTGTTCCCCATGCCAGTGTGGTGGTAATGTAGTGTTCCCCCATGTCAGTGTGGTGGTAATGTAGTGTTCCCCCATGTCAGTGTGGTGGTAATGTAGTGTTCCCCCATGTCAGTGTGGTGGTAATGTAGTGTTCCCCCATGTCAGTGTGGTGGTAATGTAGTGTTCCCCCATGTCAGTGTGGTAGTAATGTAGTGTTCCCCCATGTCAGTGTGGTGGTAATGTAGTGTTCCCCATGTCAGTGTGGTGGTAATGTAGTGTTCCCCCATGTCAGTGTGGTGGTAATGTAGTGTTCCCCCATGCCAGTGTGGTGGTAATGTAGTGTTCCCCCATGCCAGTGTGGTGGTAATGTAGTGTTCCCCCATGTCAGTGTGGTGGTAATGTAGTGTTCCCCCATGTCAGTGTGGTGGTAATGTAGTGTTCTCCCATGTCAGTGTGGTGGTAATGTAGTGTTCCCCATGCCAGTGTGGTGGTAATGTAGTGTTCCCCCATGTCAGTGTGGTGGTAATGTAGTGTTCCCCCATGTCAGTGTGGTGGTAATGTAGTGTTCCCCCATGTCAGTGTGGTGGTAATGTAGTGTTCTCCCATGTCAGTGTGGTGGTAATGTAGTGTTCCCCATGCCAGTGTGGTGGTAATGTAGTGTTCCCCCATGTCAGTGTGGTGGTAATGTAGTGTTCCCCCATGCCAGTGTGGTGGTAATGTAGTGTTCCCCCATGACAGTGTGGTGGTAATGTAGTGTTCCCCCATGTCAGTGTGCTGGTAATGTAGTGTTCCCCCATGTCAGTGTGGTGGTAATGTAGTGTTCCCCATGCCAGTGTGGTGGTAATGTAGTGTTCCCCCATGTCAGTGTGGTGGTAATGTAGTGTTCCCCCATGTCAGTGTGGTGGTAATGTAGTGTTCCCCCATGTCAGTGTTGTGGTAATGTAGTGTTCCCCCATGTCAGTGTGGTGGTAATGTAGTGTTCCCCCATGTCAGTGTGGTGGTAATGTAGTGTTCCCCCATGTCAGTGTGGTGGTAATGTAGTGTTCCCCCATGTCAGTGTGGTGGTAATGTAGTGTTCCCCCATGCCAGTGTGGTGGTAATGTAGTGTTCCCCCATGTCAGTGTGGTGGTAATGTAGTGTTCCCCCATGTCAGTGTGGTGGTAATGTAGTGTTCCCCCATGTCAGTGTGGTGGTAATGTAGTGTTCTCCCATGTCAGTGTGGTGGTAATGTAGTGTTCCCCCATGTCAGTGTGGTGGTAATGTAGTGTTCTCCCATGTCAGTGTGGTGGTAATGTAGTGTTCCCCATGCCAGTGTGGTGGTAATGTAGTGTTCCCCCATGCCAGTGTGGTGGTATTGGAGTGTTCCCCCATGTCAGTGTGGTGGTAATGTAGTGTTCCCCCATGTCAGTGTGGTGGTAATGTAGTGTTCTCCCATGTCAGTGTGGTGGTAATGTAGTGTTCCCCATGCTAGTGTGGTGGTAATGTAGTGTTCCCCCATGTCAGTGTGGTGGTAATGTAGTGTTCCCCCATGTCAGTGTGGTGGTAATGTAGTGTTCCCCCATGTCAGTGTCGTGGTAATGTAGTGTTCCCCCATGTCAGTGTGGTGGTAATGTAGTGTTCCCCCATGTCAGTGTGGTGGTAATGTAGTGTTCCCCCATGTCAGTGTGGTGGTAATGTAGTGTTCCCCCATGTCAGTGTGGTGGTAATGTAGTGTTCCCCATGCCAGTGTGGTGGTAATGTAGTGTTCCCCATGCTAGTGTGGTGGTAATGTAGTGTTCCCCCATGTCAGTGTGGTGGTAATGTAGTGTTCCCCCATGTCAGTGTGGTGGTAATGTAGTGTTCCCCCATGTCAGTGTGGTGGTAATGTAGTGTTCCCCCATGTCAGTGTGGTGGTAATGTAGTGTTCTCCCATGTCAGTGTGGTGGTAATGTAGTGTTCCCCATGCTAGTGTGGTGGTAATGTAGTGTTCCCCCATGTCAGTGTGGTGGTAATGTAGTGTTCCCCCATGTCAGTGTGGTGGTAATGTAGTGTTCCCCCATGTCAGTGTCGTGGTAATGTAGTGTTCCCCCATGTCAGTGTGGTGGTAATGTAGTGTTCCCCCATGTCAGTGTGGTGGTAATGTAGTGTTCCCCCATGTCAGTGTGGTGGTAATGTAGTGTTCCCCCATGTCAGTGTGGTGGTAATGTAGTGTTCCCCATGCCAGTGTGGTGGTAATGTAGTGTTCCCCATGCTAGTGTGGTGGTAATGTAGTGTTCCCCCATGTCAGTGTGGTGGTAATGTAGTGTTCCCCCATGTCAGTGTGGTGGTAATGTAGTGTTCCCCCATGTCAGTGTGGTGGTAATGTAGTGTTCCCCCATGTCAGTGTGGTGGTAATGTAGTGTTCCCCCATGTCAGTGTGGTGGTAATGTAGTGTTCCCCCATGTCAGTGTGGTGGTAATGTAGTGTTCCCCCATGTCAGTGTGGTGGTAATGTAGTGTTCCCCCATGACATGTTTTTTTGTTGTTTTCCCCACCTTTATTTAACCAGGTTGGCCAGTTGAGAACAAGTTCTCATTTTACAACTGCGACCTGGCCAAGATAAAGCAAAGCAGTGCGACCCAATTAAGGTACCACCAACCTCCTGTGGTCTACAGAGGTTTGGACGGTGATGAAAAACCATCAGAGTTTTGTACTTCACGTTCTATCACTTCCTCTCCCTTTTTTTACCAATATCTTCCTAAATCGGATGCTGTCATGACGACGACCAGGATGGGGGCTGTGAATGTGAGCCAGAGTTTGAGGCCCCGAATACAAGCTGAAAAGCATACTAATGAGGATTTATGTGAGGTTATAGAGCGAGGCCACGAAGACCAGGAAAACATGACCATTAAGTCGCACATTATTGATACTCCAGATTATAGAAAGGCCAACATTTTAGACAGAAACCCCATCTATGGACCAGGTTATTGCCTGGTCTTGTACATCCTACTGAATTTTTGTCTCTGAGAAAGTCTCTAGGATGTAGTTAAGAACAACAATACTTTTAGTGGGAGGAATTTCAAACACACATTGTTGCAATTGAAACTAATTGGAAAGCCTTGCTATATAATCACAGTGTGATGTCAGCTATTATTTGTCCCCTCTGATACCATCAAATAAAATGAATCCCATTTCTAAGAGCAGCTGAATGTTAAATCAGTTTTTTTTTTTATCTGAATACGGAAAGCTTAAAATTGTACATGCTTGAGAGAAAACAGTTTAAGAACATTTCTCAATCTTTTTGTGTGAAATGGCTCCCTGTAAATTGTGCTATTTGTCTTGATATAACCTTATCAAATCAACGGTGGGAACACGAACACAAAAGTAGAAGTAATGGCCCATTACCGAGGGTGAACAATCAGTGTCACACTGCGATATGGTGGCGGGGGCTAGCGGCGCCGCGGTAATGCTAATGACGTAATCTCCCGCCAGGTGTTCTGAATATTTTTCCCGAGAGGGAATAAATGGAGCCCTAAAACTGTGGGTTGAAAGTTGTAAGAGATTTGGCTGCTTTTAATCCAAGGGGAAAGGGTTGTATTTGTCCAGCGATGATTGTGGGGATTAGTGTGAGAGCTTACCTGTCACAGAATGACCAGAAATATATTAGATATCGTCAAGCAGGTTTGATTAGCCAACATGTTTTCTCTTTACACGGACGGATTGCTCTTGGACTTTGTTAGATAGTTATACAGTGTTCTGATGATTTGTATTATTGGGATCCCCATTAGCTGTTGAAGAAGCAGCAGCTATTCTTCCTGGGGTGCACACAAAACATGATGAACACATGACAAAATACAAAACGCTCAAGAACCAGGAACAGCAACACAACATGTAACTAATCACTCTACTAAATCAAATCAAATTGTATTGGTCACATACACATGGTTAGCAGATGTTATTGCGAGTGTAGCGAAATGCTTGTGCTTGTAGTTCCGACAGTGCTGTCACGGCCGATGCCGACAGTGCTGTCACGGCCGATGCCGACAGTGCTGTCACGGCCGATGCCGACAGTGCTGTCACGGCCGATGCCGACAGTGCAGTCACGGCCGATGCCGACAGTGCTGTCACGGCCGATGCCGACAGTGCAGTCACGGCCGATGCCGACAGTGCTGTCACGGCCGATGCCGACAGTGCTGTCACGGCCGATGCCGACAGTGCTGTCACGGCCGATGCCGACAGTGCTGTCACGGCCGATGCCGACAGTGCTGTCACGGCCGATGCCGACAGTGCTGTCACGGCCGATGCCGACAGTGCTGTCACGGCCGATGCTGGAAGAAGACCAAAGTGCAGCGTAGTGAGCGTACATTTTCCTTTTATTAGAATGTTGCCAACAGAACAAGAAATGAAGAAAACAACCGTGAAGCTTACAGGGCAGGGCATAAGTGCCACTAACAAAAGTAAACTACCCACACTGAAAGGAGGGAAAAAGGGCTACCTAAGTATGGTTCCCAATCAGAGACAACGATAGACAGCTGACCCTGATTGAGAACCATACCCGGCCAAAACATAGAAATAAAGAAACATAGAAAACAAAGCATAGAATGCCCACCCCAAATCACACCCTGACCAAACCAAATAGAGACATAAAAAGACTCTCTAAGGTCAGGGTGTGACAAGTGCAGTAATATCTAGCCAGCAATCTAACAATCCCACAACAACTACGTAATACACACATCTAAGTAAAGGGATGGAATAAGAATATATAAATATAAATATATGGATGAGCAATGACAGAGCAGCATAGGCAAGATGCAATAGATGGTATAAAATACAGTATATACATATGAGATGAGTAATGCAAGATATGTCAACATTATTAAAGTGGCATTATTAAAGTGACTAGTGATCCATTTATTAAAGTGGCCAACGATTTCAAGTCTGTGTGTAAGCAGCAGCCTCTCTGAGTTACTGATGGCTGTTTAACAATCTGATGGCCTTGAGATAGAAGCTGTTTTTCAGTCTCTCGGTCCCAGCTTTGATACACCTGTACTGACCTTGCCTTCTGGATGGTAGCGGGGTGAACAGGCAGTGGCTCGGGTGGTTGTTGTCCTTGATGATCTTTTTGGCCTTCCTGTGACATCGGGTGGTGTAGGTGTCGTGGAAGGCAGGTAGTTTGCCCGACGGCAAAAAACAAGTAAACTATATTTGTTTTATAAGAACTGAGTGTCAAAGTATTAATTGGAGTGGGTAGGAGGGTTATTGTCTTTACCTCTCTCTCTGACTTTCTCCACTTACACCTGTCTCTCTCTGTTCTCGTGCCGTTCATTCTCCACAGAGCAAAGCCTTTCTTCTGTCATTTCCCTGTTTAGGCGTGGCTGAGTTCAGCAGACCACCCTTCATATCTCCCATCACACACACTTCCCCTGTCCCAACCCCCGCTCTTCATCGGAAAAAATGATTTTTCGTTTGATGGCTCCTTCTGAAAAGGAAAGGAATCTTGCATCACCTCAGAAAACTCGGAACTCTGACCTTCCCCTTCACTCATGTTTCGGTGGTGATGGGATTGAACCTCACAGTCATCCGTTAATTATCCCATTATCCCATGGTCCAATCAGGTCCCTCTGATCCCTTCGCTGGTACTGTCCAACCAATCAACGTGCTTTACATTAAAAAAGGCTGTTGGTAAGGGTGTAGGTACCACTGTGTAGACAATATCCACGCAACCCATTTCTCTGTCCAACATCTGACGTTCAATAGCAACTGACTGGAGAGATACTCCTTAACTACCACTCTCAGTCAACCTCCTGTAAGCATCCAGTAGTCTGTTTACTTACAGTTTCTGACCAGGGGTCAACTTTACCTTAGCTGTACGACACAGGTCGCTGGTGGCAACTTAATTGGGGAGGACAGGCTCATATTAATGGCTGGAGTGGAATTAATGGAATGGTATTGACAGATATAATACATGGTTTTCTTGCGTTTGATACCATTCCATGAACTAAATTCCTGTCATTATTATGAGCTTTCCTCCCCTTACCAGCCAACTGTGGTGTATGGTATTCAAAGATCCACTACACCTCATCTGGCATCTGGCCTTCTTTACAGTAACTGTAGGCTTCCATACCATATTTACAGTAACACTAGGCTACCATGCCGTCTTTACAGTAACAGTAGGCTACCATGTCGTCTTTACAGTAACAGTAGGCTACCATAACGTCTTTACAGTAACAGTAGGCTACCATACCACCTTTACAGTAACAGTAGGCTACCATTCAATTTTTACAGTAACAGTCGTCTAACATACCATCTTTACAGTAACAGTAGGCTACCATGTCGTCTTTACAGTAACAGTAGGCTACCATAACGTCTTTACAGTAACAGTAGGCTACCATACCACCTTTACAGTAACAGTAGGCTACCATTCAATTTTTACAGTAACAGTCGTCTAACAAACCATCTTTACAGTAACAGTAGCCTACCATGCCGTCTTTACAGTAACAGTAGTCTACAATAGCGTATTTACAGTAACAGTAAGCTACCATACCACCATTACAGTAACAATAACAGTAACAACCGTCTACCATACCGTCTTTACAGTAACAGTAGTCTACCATAACGTATTTACAGTAACATTAGTCTACCATACCGTCTTTACATTAACAGTTGGCTACCTTCCCATCTTTACAGTAGTAGTCTACCATACTGTATTTACATTAACAGTAAGCTACCATACCATCCTTACAGTAACAGTAGTCTACCATATTGTCTTTACAGTTTAAGTTGGCTAACTTCCCGTCTTTACAGTAATAGTTGTCTACCATACTGTTTTTACAGTGACAGTAGTCTACCATACCGCCTTTTACAGTAACATTAGGCTACCTTACCATCTTTACAGTAACAATAGTCTACAATACTGTCTTTACAGTAACATCAGTCTACCATACCATCTTTACAGTAACAGTCACCATCCTGTCTTTACAGTAATAGTAGTCTACCATACTTTATTTACAGTAACAGTAAGCTACCATACCATCCTTACAGTAACAGTAGGCTACTTTACCGTCTTTAAAGTAACAGTAGGCAACCATACCATCTTTACAGTAACAGTAGTCTACCATACCATCTTTACAGTAACAGTAGTCTACCATATCGTCTTTACAGTAACAGTAGTCTACCATACTGTCTTTACAGTAACAGCAGTCTACCATACTGTCTTTACAGTAATAGTAAGCTACTTAGCTATCAGAGAATCAACTTCTGCTTTCCTTGGAGTGGAATTGCTGACACAGTGGCTCACACAGTGAGCAAACCATTTCCAGCTGCCTCTGAGCAGACGGCTAGGCAGGCCACGGTCCATTTCAAACCACCTATTGTTGATTACCCACGGTCCATTTCATACCACCTATTGTTGATTAGCCACTCAGACTTTGGGAAGCCATGACAGCAGCAGTTCTGTTGTCCCAGGGTAGCCTTGCTGCCTGCCTGCAGAGTCAGAATCCACTGAGTTGGCACATTGTGCTCTGACTGTGGCCCAGCTATCACGCCAGTCTCCCCCGGCTCCCAGACTCTTCGGTCAAAGAAGCTACAGTGGCTTGTGAAAGTATTCACCCCCCTTGGCATTTTTCCTACTGCTTACAACCTGGAATTAAAATAGATTTTTTGGGGGGGGGTTTGTATCATTTGATTTGCACAACATGCCTACCATTTAGAAGATGCAAAATATTTTTTCTTGTGAAGCAAACAAGAACTAAGACAAAAAACAAAAAACTTGAACGTGCATAACTTTTCACCCCCCCAAAATCAATACTTTGTAGAGCCACATTTTGCAGCAATTACAGCTGCAAGTCTCTTGGGGTATGTCTCTATAAGCTTGGCACAACTAGTCACTGGGATTTTTGTCCATTCTTCAAGGAAAAACTACTCCAGCTCCTTCAAGTTGGATGGGTTCCACTGGTGTACAGCAATCTTTAAGTCATACCACAGATTCTCAATTGGATTGAGGTCTGGGCTTTGACTAGGCCATTCCAAGACATTTAAGTGTTTCCCCTTAAACCACTCGAGTGTTGCTTTAGTAGTATGCTTAGAGTCATTATCCTGCTGGAAGGTGAACCTCTGTCCCAGTCTCAAATCTCTGGAAGACTGAAACAGCTTTCCCTCAATAATTTCCCTGTACTTAGCGCCATCCATCATTCGTTAAATTCTGACCAGTTTCCCAGTCCCTGCCGATGAAAAACATCCCCACAATATGATGCTAACACTATGATGCTGCCATCAGGGTGGTGAGAGATGTTGGGTTTGCGCCAGACATAGCATTTTCCTTGATGGCCAAAAAGCTACATTTTAGTCTCATCTGACCAGAGTACCTTCTTCCATATGTTTGGGGAGTCTCCCAAATTGCTTTTGGCGAACACCAAACGTATTTGCTTATTTTTTTCTTTAAGCAATGGCTTTTTCTGGCCACTCTTCCGTAAAGCCCAGCTCTGTGGAGTGTACGGCTTAAAGTGGTTCTATGAAAAGATACTCCAATCTCCGCTGTGGAGCTTTGCAGCTCTTTCAGGGTTAACTTTTGTCTCTTTGTTTCCTCTGTGATTAATACCCTCCTTGCCTGGTCCATGAGTTTTGGTGGGCGGCCCTCTCTTGGCAGGTTTGTTGTGGTGCCATATTCTTTACATTTTATAATAATGGACTTAATGGTGCTCCGTGTGTTGTTCAAAGTTTTGGATATTTTTTTTATAACCCAACCCTGATCTGTACTTCTCCACAACTTTGTCCCTGACTTGTTTGGAGAGCTCCTTGGTCTTTATAGTGCCACTTGCTTGGTGGTGCCCCTTGCTTAGTGGTGTTGCAGACTCTGCCTTTCAGAACAAGTGTATATATACTGAGATCATGTGACAGGTCATGTGACACTAAGATTGCACACAGGTGGACTTTATTTAACTAATTATGTGACTTCTGAAAAGAATTGGTTGCACCAGATCTAATTTAGGGGCTTCATAGCAATGGGGTGAGTAAATATGCACGCACCACTTTTCCATTTTTTTATGTTTTTTGAAAGTTTTTTTTTAATGTTTTGAAGCAAGTCATTTTTTAAATTTCACTTCACCAATTTGGACTATTTTGTGTATGTCCATTACATGACATCCAAATAAAAATCCATGTAAATTACAGTTTGTAATGCAACAAAATAGGAAAACTGAGGGGGATGAATACTTTTGCAAGGCACTGTGTCTATCAGTAATTCCTTTGGCCCCTGATGGCGTCCTACCCTCTGGGACTGTTATATCTCATTACCTGTAGTCTGAAGGTGAATCCTGTTAGATCTCATTACCTGTAGTCTGAAGGTGAATTCATGTTAGATCTCATTACCTGTAGTCTGAAGGTGAATCCTGTTAGATCTCATTACCTGTAGTCTGAAGGTGAATCCTGTTAGATCTCATTACCTGTAGTCTGAAGGTGAATCCTGTTAGATGTCATTACCTGTAGTCTGAAGGTGAATTCATGTTAGATCTCATTACCTGTAGTCTGAAGGTGAATCCTGTTAGATCTCATTACCTGTAGTCTGAAGGTGAATTCATGTTAGATCTCATTACCTGTAGTCTGAATGTGAATTCATGTTAGATCTCATTACCTGTAGTCTGAATGTGAATTCATGTTAGATCTCATTACCTGTAGTCTGAAGGTGAATTCATGTTAGATCTCATTACCTGTAGTCTGAAGGTGAATTCATGTTAGATCTCATTACCTGTAGTCTGAATGTGAATTCATGTTAGATCTCATTACCTGTAGTCTGAATGTGAATTCATGTTAGATCTCATTACCTGTAGTCTGAATGTGAATCCTGTTAGATGTCATTACCTGTAGTCTGAATGTGAATTCATGTTAGATCTCATTACCTGTAGTCTGAAGGTGAATCCTGTTAGATCTCATTACCTGTAGTCTGAAGGTGAATCCTGTTAGATCTCATTACCTGTAGTCTGAAGGTGAATTCATGTTAGATCTCATTACCTGTAGTCTGAAGGTGAATTCATGTTAGATCTCATTACCTGTAGTCTGAAGGTGAATTCATGTTAGATCTCATTACCTGTAGTCTGAAGGTGAATTCATGTTAGATCTCATTAACTGTAGTCTGAATGTGTAATTTAAATTTTGTGGGATTACTGATGCACAGTACACTTCGTGAATGGAATTTTTGTGCAGACATATCATTTAGTGGGTTTTGGAAATATCCTGTATACTCAAATTACTTGTTTTCTGATTGCATATGATTTTGTTTATTTTTTATGACATTTTCATGGAAGTGGCATGTAAGCTATCACTCTTTTCCCTTTATTTCCCTTTATTTAAAAAAGTACCTGTGACTTACAATTATGGAAGTTCCCAAAGAACCAAACAAACTGCCCACAATAGATATAACGCTGAAATGACACATTGTTCTGTGGCCTGGCTATCAAGGCAACCTCCCTCTGCTCTCCCCTCACAACCATTTCCTACAGATGTCCCGGCTATCAGAGAAACCTCCCTCAGCTCTCGCCAGTCCTCACAGCCATTTCCTACAGATGTCCCGGCTATCAGAGAAACCTCCCTCAGCTCTCCCCAGTCCTCACAACCATTTCCTACAGATGTCCCGGCTATCAGAGAAACCTCCCTCAGCTCTCGCCAGTCCTCACAGCCATTTCCTACAGATGTCCCGGCTATCAGAGAAACCTCCCTCAGCTCTCCCCAGTCCTCATAGCCATTTCCTACAGAGGTCCCGGCTATCAGAGAAACCTCCCTCAGCTCTCCCCAGTCCTCACAGCCATTTCCTACAGAGGTCCCGGCTATCAGAGAAACCTCCCTCAGCTCTCCCCAGTCCTCACAGCCATTTCCTACAGATGTCCCGGCTATCAGAGAAACCTCCCTCAGCTCTCCCCAGTCCTCACAGCCATTTCCTACAGATGTCCCGGCTATCAGAGAAACCTCCCTCAGCTCTCGCCAGTCCTCACAGCCATTTCCTACAGAGGTCCCGGCTATCAGAGAAACCTCCCTCAGCTCTCCCCAGTCCTCACAGCCATTTCCTACAGATGTCCCGGCTATCAGAGAAACCTCCCTCAGCTCTCCCCAGTCCTCATAGCCATTTCCTACAGAGGTCCCGGCTATCAGAGAAACCTCCCTCAGCTCTCCCCAGTCCTCACAGCCATTTCCTACAGATGTCCCGGCTATCAGAGAAACCTCCCTCAGCTCTCCCCAGTCCTCACAGCCATTTCCTACAGAGGTCCCGGCTATCAGAGAAACCTCCCTCAGCTCTCCCCAGTCCTCACAGCCATTTCCTACAGATGTCCCGGCTATCAGAGAAACCTCCCTCAGCTCTCCCCAGTCCTCACAGCCATTTCTTACAGGTGTCCCGGCTATCAGAGAAACCTCCCTCAGCTCTCCCCAGTCCTCACAGCCATTTCCTACAGATGTCCCGGCTATCAGAGAAACCTCCCTCAGCTCTCCCCAGTCCTGATAGCCATTTCTTAAGATGTCCCGGCTATCAGAGAAACCTCCCTCAGCTCTCCCCAGTCCTCACAGCCATTTCCTACAGATGTCCCGGCTATCAGAGAAACCTCCCTCAGCTCTCCCCAGTCCTCACAGCCATTTCCTACAGATGTCCCGGCTATCAGAGAAACCTCCCTCAGCTCTCCCCAGTCCTCATAGCCATTTCCTACAGTTGGCCCGACAAGCTGTTAGACTCTACAATGTGTAAACCATGGAAACAGTCCCCTGCTCACTATGCCATGTGAAACAGTCTCCGGCTGACTATGCCATGTGAAACAGTCCCCAGCTGACTATGCCATGTGAAACAGTCCCCAGCTGACTATGCCATGTGAAACAGTCCCCAGCTGACTATGCCATGTGAAACAGTCCCCAGCTGACTATGCCATGTGAAACAGTCCCCAGCTGACTATGCCATGTGAAACAGTCCCCAGCAGACTATGTCATGTGAAACAGTCTCCAGCTGACTACGCCATGTGAAACAGTCCCCAGCTGACTATGTCATGTGAAACAGTCCCCAGCTGACTACGCCATGTGAAACAGTCCCCAGCTGACTATGCCATGTGAAACAGTCCGCAGCTGACTACGTCCTGTGAAACAGTCCCCAGCTGACTACGTCATGTGAAACAGTCCCCAGCTGACCTCTACAATGTGAAACAGTCCCCAGCTGACCTCTACAATGTGAAACAGTCCCCAGCTGACTACGTCATGTGAAACAGTGAGATGTTAACCACAGCTAGGGGTTGTGCATCGATGACTCCTTTTGGCTCGTACGCTACTTGGTCTGGCTCTGGTTTGTTGTTTAGACATTTTCCTCCCCTGATTTCTGTTGTCTCAGAATAACAAGGCTATCGGGTATTCTGTGGGTCAGCACCACAGCACGCACACACTCAATTTACATCAAATAATCCAACTATAGAGTTCTATTTGATTTATTTGATTGATAAAACATTAAAATCTTTGTACATGTATGAATCATCAAATCAGTGATATTTTTAACATGAAAGTCGTGTCTCTTGGAAAGTTCTGGTATACACAAGGTAAGTGCCCCCCCCCCCCCCCCCCACTGTACAATTCTCTCCAGCGATCTCATTTTTGGGTGACTCATTTCTTCCCTCCATTCTATGGATGAGTTTTTCTCCACCGTATTTTCTCTCTGTACTTTAGTCGCTGTGGGGAAGCACACCTCGGGAGAACTGTGGGCACAGTTTCTTTGAAAATGATGTTCTTTGGAGGTCTAGAGGTGGCGTCTGCAAAGCAGGCTCTATCAAAACACATCTCTCCTCACTACCTCCCCAGTTTATCCCATTTTCACCGGCTCTGATGCCTCACCACACAGTGACACTTTTGATATTGCTCGGCTGTACCCTCCCCTCCAATGTGCCTCCCTCATCCCTCCTCCTCTTCCCTCCCCTCCAATGTGCTTCCCTCATCCCTCCTCCTCTTCCCTCCCCTCCAATGTGCTTCCCTCATCCCTCCTCCTCTTCCCTCCCCTCCAATGTGCTTCCCTCATCCCTCCTCCTCTTCCCTCCCCTCCAATGTGCTTCCCTCATCCCTCCTCCTCTTCCCTACCCTCCAATGTGCTTCCCTCATCCCTCCTCCTCTTCCCTCCCCTCCAATGTGCTTCCCTCATCCCTCCTCCTCTTCCCTCCCCTCCAATGTGCCTCCCTCATCCCTCAAGATTCCTCTGCTGTTTAGTCATAGTGGTATCAACCCACCTATTGGACGGGAAGGTTCCTCTGCTGTTTAGTCATAGTGGTATCAACCCACCTATTGGAATTGAAGGTTCCTCTGCTGTTTGGTCATAGTGGTATCAACCCACATATTGGACGGGAAGGTTCCTCTGCTGTTTAATCATAGTGGTATCAACCCACCTATTGGACGGGAAGGTTCCTCTGCTGTTTAGTCATAGTGGTATCAACCCACCTATTGGACGGGAAGGTTCCTCTGCTGTTTAGTCATAGTGGTATCAACCCACCTATTGGACGGGAAGGTTCCTCTGCTGTTTAGTCATAGTGGTATCAACCCACCTATTGGACGGGAAGGTTCCTCTGCTGTTTGGTCATAGTGGTATCAACCCACCTATTGGACGGGAAGGTTCCTCTGCTGTTTGGTCATAGTGGTATCAACCCAACTATTGGACGGGAAGGTTCCTCTGCTGTTTAGTCATAGTGGTATCAACCCACCTATTGGACGGGAAGGTTCCTCTGCTGTTTAGTCATAGTGGTATCAACCCACCTATTGGACGGGAAGGTTCCTCTGCTGTTTGGTCATAGTGGTATCAACCCACCTATTGGACGGGAAGGTTCCTCTGCTGTTTAGTCATAGTGGTATCAACCCACCTATTGGACGGGAAGGTTCCTCTGCTGTTTGGTCATAGTGGTATCAACCCACCTATTGGACGGGAAGGTTCCTCTGCATTTTAGTCATAGTGGTATCAACCCAGCTATTGGACGGGAAGGTTCCTCTGCTGTTTAGTCATAGTGGTATCAACCCACCTATTGGACGGGAAGGTTCCTCTGCTGTTTGGTCATAGTGGTATCAACCCACCTATTGGACGGGAAGGTTCCTCTGCTGTTTGGTCATAGTGGTATCAACCCACCTATTGGACGGGAAGGTTCCTCTGCTGTTTAGTCATAGTGGTATCAACCCACTTATTGGACGGGAAGGTTCCTCTGCTGTTTAGTCATAGTGGTATCAACCCACCTATTGGACGGGAAGGTTCCTCTGCTGTTTAGTCATAGTGGTATCAACCCACTTATTGGACGGGAAGGTTCCTCTGCTGTTTAGTCATAGTGGTATCAACCCACCTATTGGATGGGAAGGTTCCTCTGCTTTTTGGTCATAGTGGTATCAACCCACCTATTGGACGGGAAGGTTCCTCTGCTGTTTAGTCATAGTGGTATCAACCCACCTATTGGACGGGAAGGTTCCTCTGCTGTTTAGTCATAGTGGTATCAACCCACCTACTGGACGGGAAGGTTCCTCTGCTGTTTAGTCATAGTGGTATCAACCCACCTATTGGACGGGAAGGTTCCTCTGCTGTTTAGTCATAGTGGTATCAACCCACCTATTGGACGGGAAGGTTCCTCTGCTGTTTAGTCATAGTGGTATCAACCCACCTATTGGACGGGAAGGTTCCTCTGCTGTTTGGTCATAGTGGTATCAATCCACCTATTGGACGGGAAGATTCCTCTGCTGTTTAGTCATAGTGGTATCAACCCACCTATTGGACGGGAAGGTTCCTCTGCTGTTTAGTCATAGTGGTATCAACCCACCTATTGGACGGGAAGATTCCTCTGCTGTTTGGTCATAGTGGTATCAACCCACCTATTGGACGGGAAGGTTCCTCTGCTGTTTGGTCATAGTGGTATCAACCCACCTATTGGACGGGAAGGTCCCTCTGCTGTTTAGTCATAGTGGTATCAACCCACCTATTGGACGGGAAGGTTCCTCTGCTGTTTGGTCATAGTGGTATCAACCCACCTATTGGACGGGAAGGTTCCTCTGCTGTTTAGTCATAGTGGTATCAACCCACTTATTGGACGGGAAGGTTCCTCTGCTGTTTAGTCATAGTGGTATCAACCCACCTATTGGACGGGAAGGTTCCTCTGCTGTTTAGTCATAGTGGTATCAACCCACTTATTGGACGGGAAGGTTCCTCTGCTGTTTAGTCATAGTGGTATCAACCCACCTATTGGATGGGAAGGTTCCTCTGCTTTTTGGTCATAGTGGTATCAACCCACCTATTGGACGGGAAGGTTCCTCTGCTGTTTAGTCATAGTGGTATCAACCCACCTATTGGACGGGAAGGTTCCTCTGCTGTTTAGTCATAGTGGTATCAACCCACCTACTGGACGGGAAGGTTCCTCTGCTGTTTAGTCATAGTGGTATCAACCCACCTATTGGACGGGAAGGTTCCTCTGCTGTTTAGTCATAGTGGTATCAACCCACCTATTGGACGGGAAGGTTCCTCTGCTGTTTAGTCATAGTGGTATCAACCCACCTATTGGACGGGAAGGTTCCTCTGCTGTTTGGTCATAGTGGTATCAATCCACCTATTGGACGGGAAGGTTCCTCTGCTGTTTAGTCATAGTGGTATCAACCCACCTATTGGACGGGAAGGTTCCTCTGCTGTTTAGTCATAGTGGTATCAACCCACCTATTGGACGGGAAGATTCCTCTGCTGTTTGGTCATAGTGGTATCAACCCACCTATTGGACGGGAAGGTTCCTCTGCTGTTTGGTCATAGTGGTATCAACCCACCTATTGGACGGGAAGGTTCCTCTGCTGTTTGGTCATAGTGGTATCAACCCACCTATTGGACGGGAAGGTTCCTCTGCTGTTTAGTCATAGTGGTATCAACCCACCTTTTGGACGGGAAGGTTCCTCTGCTGTTTAGTCATAGTGGTATCAACCCACCTATTGGACGGGAAGGTTCCTCTGCTGTTTGGTCATAGTGGTATCAACCCACCTATTGGACGGGAAGGTTCCTCTGCTGTTTAGTCATAGTGGTATCAACCCACCTATTGGACGGGAAGGTTCCTCTGCTGTTTGGTCATAGTGGTATCAATCCACCTATTGGACGGGAAGGTTCCTCTGCTGTTTGGTCATAGTGGTATCAACCCACCTATTGGACGGGAAGGTTCCTCTGCTGTTTAGTCATAGTGGTATCAACCCACCTATTGGACGGGAAGGTTCCTCTGCTGTTTAGTCATAGTGGTATCAACCCACCTATTGGACGGGAAGGTTCCTCTGCTGTTTGGTCATAGTGGTATCAACCCACCTATTGGACGGGCAGGTTCCTCTGCTGTTTGGTCGTAGTGGTATCAACCCACCTATTGGACGGGAAGGTTCCTCTGCTGTTTAGTCATAGTGGTATCAACCCACCTATGGGACGGGAAGGTTCCTCTGCTGTTTAGTCATAGTGGTATCAACCCACCTATGGGACGGGAAGGTTCCTCTGCTGTTTAGTCATAGTGGTATCAACCCACCTATTGGACGGGAAGGTTCCTCTGCTGTTTAGTCATAGTGGTATCAACCCACCTATTGGACGGGAAGGTTCCTCTGCTGTTTAGTCATAGTGGTATCAACCCACCTATTGGACGGGAAGGTTCCTCTGCTGTTTAGTCATAGTGGTATCAACCCACCTATTGGACGGGAAGGTTCCTCTGCTGTTTAGTCATAGTGGTATCAACCCACCTATTGGACGGGAAGGTTCCTCTGCTGTTTAGTCATAGTGGTATCAACCCACCTATTGGACGGGAAGGTTCCTCTGCTGTTTAGTCATAGTGGTATCAACCCACCTATTGGACGGGAAGGTTCCTCTGCTGTTTAGTCATAGTGGTATCAACCCACCTATTGGACGGGAAGGTTCCTCTGCTGTTTGGTCATAGTGGTATCAATCCACCTATTGGACGGGAAGGTTCCTCTGCTGTTTAGTCATAGTGGTATCAACCCACCTATTGGACGGGAAGGTTCCTCTGCTGTTTAGTCATAGTGGTATCAACCCACCTATTGGACGGGAAGATTCCTCTGCTGTTTGGTCATAGTGGTATCAACCCACCTATTGGACGGGAAGGTTCCTCTGCTGTTTGGTCATAGTGGTATCAACCCACCTATTGGACGGGAAGGTCCCTCTGCTGTTTAGTCATAGTGGTATCAACCCACCTATTGGACGGGAAGGTTCCTCTGCTGTTTGGTCATAGTGGTTTCAACCCACCTATTGGACGGGAAGGTTCCTCTGCTGTTTAGTCATAGTGGTATCAACCCACCTTTTGGACGGGAAGGTTCCTCTGCTGTTTAGTCATAGTGGTATCAACCCACCTATTGGACGGGAAGGTTCCTCTGCTGTTTGGTCATAGTGGTATCAACCCACCTATTGGACGGGAAGGTTCCTCTGCTGTTTAGTCATAGTGGTATCAACCCACCTATTGGACGGGAAGGTTCCTCTGCTGTTTGGTCATAGTGGTATCAATCCACCTATTGGACGGGAAGGTTCCTCTGCTGTTTGGTCATAGTGGTATCAACCCCCCTTATTGGACCGGAAGGTTCCTCTGCTGTTTAGTCATAGTGGTATCAACCCACCTATTGGACGGGAAGGTTCCTCTGCTGTTTAGTCATAGTGGTATCAACCCACCTATTGGACGGGAAGGTTCCTCTGCTGTTTAGTCATAGTGGTATCAACCCACCTATTGGACGGGAACGTTCCTCTGCTGTTTAGTCATAGTGGTATCAACCCACCTATTGGACGGGAAGGTTCCTCTGCTGTTTAGTCATAGTGGTATCAACCCACCTATTGGAATTGAAGGTTCCTCTGCTGTTTAGTGATAGTGGTATCAACCCAACTATTGGACGGGAAGGTTCCTCTGCTGTTTAGTCATAGTGGTATCAACCCACCTATTGGACGGGAAGGTTCCTCTGCTGTTTGATCATAGTGGTATCAACCCACCTATTGGACGGGAAGGTTCCTCTGCTGTTTAGTCATAGTGGTATCAACCCACCTATTGGACGGGAAGGTTCCTCTGCTGTTTAGTCATAGTGGTATCAACCCACCTATTGGATGGGAAGGTTCCTCTGCTGTTTAGTCATAGTGGTATCAACCCACCTATTGGACGGGAAGGTTCCTCTGCTGTTTAGTCATAGTGGTATCAACCCACCTATTGGACGGGAAGGTTCCTCTGCTGTTTGGTCATAGTGGTATCAACCCACCTATTGGACGGGAAGGTTCCTCTGCTGTTTAGTCATAGTGGTATCAACCCACCTATTGGACGGGAAGGTTCCTCTGCTGTTTGGTCATAGTGGTATCAACCCATCTATTGGACGGGAAGGTTCCTCTGCTGTTTAGTCATAGTGGTATCAACCCACCTATTGGACGGGAAGGTTCCTCTGCTGTTTGGTCATAGTGGTATCAACCCACCTATTGGACGGGAAGGTTCCTCTGCTGTTTGGTCATAGTGGTATCAACCCACCTATTGGACGGGAAGGTTCCTCTGCTGTTTAGTCATAGTACTATCAACCCACCTATTGGACGGGAAGGTTCCTCTGCTGTTTAGTCATAGTGGTATCAACCCACCTATGGGACGGGAAGGTTCCTCTGCTGTTTAGTCATAGTGGTATCAACCCACCTATTGGACGGGAAGGTTCCTCTGCTGTTTAGTCATAGTGGTATCAACCCACCTATTGGACGGGAAGGTTCCTCTGCTGTTTGGTCATAGTGGTATCAACCCACCGAGAGGACTCTTCACTTCAACTCCAGAATCACATGCAGTCCAATAGATAACTCCATGTTAAATTCCACTGATGGAAATTGAAATGGAATTGACCACAAGTCTGCTATGGAGACGTTTCCAAGCTGAGTTCCAAGGAATTGGAATTGATTCATCTGGGAGAAACAGTGGGTTAATACAATCATACTGTGGGGGACATGGAGCTAACGCTCTGGGAGAAACAGAAGGTAACATTACCGTACTGTGGGGGACATGGAGCTAACGCTCTGGGAGAAACAGAAGGTAACATTACCGTACTGTGGGGGACATGGAGCTAACGCTCTGGGAGAAACAGAAGGTAACATTACCGTACTGTGGGGGACATGGAGCTAACGCTCTGGGAGAAACAGAAGGTAACATTACCGTACTGTGGGGGACATGGAGCTAACGCTCTGGGAGAAACAGAAGGTAACATTACCGTACTGTGGGGGACATGGAGCTAACGCTCTGGGAGAAACAGAAGGTAACATTACCGTACTGTGGGGGACATGGAGCTAACGCTCTGGGAGAAACAGAAGGTAACATTACCGTACTGTGGGGGACATGGAGCTAACGCTCTGGGAGAAACAGAAGGTAACATTACCGTACTGTGGGGGACATGGAGCTAACGCTCTGGGAGAAACAGAAGGTAACATTACCGTACTGTGGGGGACATGGAGCTAACGCTCTGGGAGAACAGAAGGTAACATTACCGTACTGTGGGGGACTGGAGCTAACGCTCTGGGAGAAACAGAAGGTAACATTACCGTATTGTGGGGGACATGGAGCTAACGCTCTGGAGAAACAGAAGGTAACATTACCGTACTGTGGGGGACATGAGCTAACGCTCTGGGAGAAACAGTGGGTTAATACAATCATACTGTTGGGGACATGGAGCTAACGCTCTGGGAGAACAGAAGGTAACATTACCGTACTGTGGGGACATGGAGCTAACGCTCTGGGAGAAACAGAAGGTAACATTACGTACTGTGGGGGACATGGAGCTAACGCTCTGGGAGAAACAGTGGGTTAATACAATCATACTGTGGGGGACATGGAGCTAACGCTCTGGGAGAAACAGAAGGTAACATTACCGTACTGTGGGGGACATGGAGCTAACGCTCTGGGAGAAACAGAAAGGTAACATTACCGTACTGTGGGGGACATGAGCTAACGCTCTGGGAGAAACAGAAGGTAACATTACCGTACTGTGGGGGACATGGAGCTAACGCTCTGGGAGAAACAGAAGGTAACATTACCGTACTGTGGGGGACATGGAGCTAACGCTCTGGGAGAAACAGAAGGTAACATTACCGTACTGTGGGGGACATGGAGCTAACGCTCTGGGAGAAACAGAAGGTAACATTACCGTACTGTGGGGGACATGGAGCTAACGCTCTGGGAGAAACAGAAGGTAACATTACCGTACTGTGGGGGACATGGAGCTAACGCTCTGGGAGAAACAGTGGGTTAATACAATCATACTGTGGGGGACATGGAGCTAACGCTCTGGGAGAAACAGTGGGTTAATACAATCATACTGTGGGGGACATGGAGCTAACGCTCTGGGAGAAACAGTGGGTTAATACAATCATACTGTGGGGGACATGGAGCTAACGCTCTGGGAGAAACAGAAGGTAACATTACCGTACTGTGGGGGACATGGAGCTAACGCTCTGGGAGAAACAGAAGGTAACATTACCGTACTGTGGGGGACATGGAGCTAACGCTCTGGGAGAAACAGAAGGTAACATTACCGTACTGTGGGGGACATGGAGCTAACGCTCTGGGAGAAACAGAAGGTAACATTACCGTACTGTGGGGGACATGGAGCTAACGCTCTGGGAGAAACAGAAGGTAACATTACCGTACTGTGGGGGACATGGAGCTAACGCTCTGGGAGAAACAGAAGGTAACATTACCGTACTGTGGGGGACATGGAGCTAACGCTCTGGGAGAAACAGAAGGTAACATTACCGTACTGTGGGGGACATGGAGCTAACGCTCTGGGAGAAACAGAAGGTAACATTACCGTACTGTGGGGGACATGGAGCTAACGCTCTGGGAGAAACAGAAGGTAACATTACCGTACTGTGGGGGACATGGAGCTAACGCTCTGGGAGAAACAGAAGGTAACATTACCGTACTGTGGGGGACATGGAGCTAACGCTCTGGGAGAAACAGAAGGTAACATTACCGTACTGTGGGGGACATGGAGCTAACGCTCTGGGAGAAACAGAAGGTAACATTACCGTACTGTGGGGGACATGGAGCTAACGCTCTGGGAGAAACAGAAGGTAACATTACCGTACTGTGGGGGACATGGAGCTAACGCTCTGGGAGAAACAGAAGGTAACATTACCGTACTGTGGGGGACATGGAGCTAACGCTCTGGGAGAAACAGAAGGTAACATTACCGTACTGTGGGGGACATGGAGCTAACGCTCTGGGAGAAACAGAAGGTAACATTACCGTACTGTGGGGGACATGGAGCTAACGCTCTGGGAGAAACAGAAGGTAACATTACCGTACTGTGGGGGACATGGAGCTAACGCTCTGGGAGAAACAGAAGGTAACATTACCGTACTGTGGGGGACATGGTTGCTAACGCTCTGATTTGGCATCGCGCTCAGTTTCCCTGTTATTTTTGCTGTGTTTATATCTAATTAAGTGGCCTAATTTCCATGCATCAGTCTTATTAATGTAATCGTGCTAACCGCTAGTAAATTCAAAATGTCTGGCTTTGTGAAGGTTAGGGGAAGATGGAGGATTGTTGCTCCATCGTCAGGCACTCTCTCTTTCTGTCTTCACTTTAAACTCCCACTCCAATCTGTCTCTTATCTAAGGAGAAGTGGAATCCAATTGCTCAGCTGATAGATGTCAAAACCCTCAACTTTCAGAATATCTTTGCCCCTCTCTCAAGATCATCCCACGGGGGGGGGGGGGGTTGAACTGCTTAAAGCTTTCCATTTTAGAGACTGTATGAGATCAGGGATTGTGTGTGTGTGGAAAGTCTGTATTTTTGGTGTGTGTGTGTGTGTGTGTATGTGCCCTAGCACACATATGTGTATATATGTGTCCGTGGAGGGAAGTGAACATTTACAGTATGTGTGTATGTATGTGTCCGTGGAGGGAAGTGAACATTTACAGTATGTGTGTATGTATGTGTCCGTGGAGGGAAGTGAACATTTACAGTATGTGTGTATACATATGATGGCAGTGTGTATGTGTGTTCTGTTGTGATGTTGTATATGACATGAGCAGTGTTTAGAATAGATCAAAGCAAACCAGCACAGACGTGCTACCCCTCGCAAGCGTGTGTGTGAGTGTGCGTGTGCGCGTGCGTGCGTGCGTGCGTGCGTGTGTGTGTGTGTGTGTGTGTGAGTGTGTGTGTGAGTGTGTGTGTGTGTGTGAGTGTGTGTGTGTGTGTGAGTGTGTGTGAGTGTGTGTGTGAGTGTGTGCGTGAGTGTGTGTGTGTGCGTGCGTGTGTGCGTGCGTGTGCGCGTGCGTGCGTGCGTGTGTGTGAGTGTGTGCGTGTGTGTGAGTGTGTGTGTGTGTGTGTGTGTGTGTGCGTGAGTGTGTGTGTGTGTGTGTGTGTGTGTGTGTGTGTGTGTGTGTGTGTGTGTGTGTGTGTGTGTGTGTGTGTGTGTGTGTGTGTGTGTGTGTGTGTGTGTGTGTGTGTGTGCGTGCGTGTGTACTGTATGTGTGTGCGTGCTTGAGTTATTATTGACACCTTACTTCTGAGAAATAGGGAATATGATTCCAACCAGTCTAAGGGGGGTCGATCCACCGCACTCCGTATTGTGGTGTTTGAGTTCCAGGAAAGGAGAACGTTTCTTAGGAGGTTCTGAGGAAATGGGAGGAGTCTGGGAAACGTCAGACATACATCCCCTCGCCTCTGCCCTTCCCTGCTGAGTGGTGTCATCTCACTTCCCGTAGCCTGAAGGTATTTTCTAGACCTTCATATAGACACGGTTCTGACTACTGATATTCTTATGGCTATATTTTTACCATTTCTGATTTCTGAGTTCTGATTTTCTTTGTCATTTTTGGTTGTTTTCCGTAATTAACGTAGGTACTCAACAAACCAGCTTTCTAGTTGCATGATAGTATATTTTGAATTACCTCTTCATGGTACACTCTTAAGCAAAACTACGTCAATTGTTCTCTTCAATGGTCCCTATTTCCCAAGGACATGCTGTTAGATCCAGGCACACTGTTTACCATTGGATGAAGGTGATGTTGAGACGTAGGTAAACAATTAGGGACTTCAACAGAGAAGCAAACTATGGTTGTTTTATTGGAATCGGATGCCATGTTTTTTTATCAGATGTTGTATTGGGCCATGATGGGTGCTGCTATCAGCTCTTATAGTCTCACGTCAGAACTAGATGTTCATCCATGTTTCTCAAAAATATCATTTAGAAGTTGTTCCAAACATCAAATTTGGAATCAGAGGTAGATGCTTACGCCCATCCACCATCCCCTTCCACGACACCGGAGCAAAACAGAAGCCTAATTGAATGTAACAGTTACCCTTAGTGTCACTGTTACCCCTAGAGGCCGCTTTCCACTTCTTCTCCCAACGTCCTCAGGCATGGACGGACGTCGATTACTGACCTGGCTGGTGTAGTCAGCTTGCCTATTGTCCTTTCAAAAAGAAGTGAAACAATTCTTAGAATGCCATTATCCACTCTATGCATCAGTTTATGGAAATTCTAATTCATATTTCAGAGAGCTGTCTCCCATCTGAATGCCTGTCAGGTTTCTATGATAATCCCTATTAGTAGACTTAAAGCCACATTACTTAATTACAGGTGCACGCGTCTTTGCTCTGAAAAGAAAATGTATTTTATGAAGCTGTTAGTGTTTCAGGCCATCTTCTCCTTCTTGAAACTTTCCGCCACATTATTCATGTATGCATGTACCTGGAACGCATTATGGGACAAAACCTCAGGCTCATCAGTATACACAAAGGAAGGTACTTTTCTGCTTTTTAATTGTCTTAAAAGCTTCAGTATCGTGTCTAGGTCAGTGATTAAATGCTAAATCAACTTGCTGTCATTCAGCCAAAGTGTGTTTACACTAATTGGAAAAAAAGTTAATAAATCCATTAACTCATGCTGACGTAGTCTCATTTGTTTTCTCTTTTAACTTAAAGTGGATCTTCAAAATATTTCCTGCCGTCGTATGAGAGTTCTTCCAATTTCTCGGTAAATCCCCCTCTATGATTCTGATGTCAGGAGTCACACAGTCACACAGTCACACAGTCACACAGTCACACAGTCACACAGTCACTCTATACTTAATTATTGATAATGCACTTCATCCCCGTCTGCATAACTCAGACTGGAGTTATCTAGCTAACTCTCTTATCTTAGCATGATGAAGGGTATTACGGACATTACTCGCTCAGTCAGTGAACAGTATCATATCATTCCAATAGAAGACATCTCCTAACCCGTTCTTAGACAGATTATTGGAGTACAGTCACACATTCAGACATCTCCAAACCCGTTCTTAGACAGATTATTGGAGTACAGTCACACATTCAGACATCTCCAAACCCGTTCTTAGACAGTTTGTTGGAGTACAGTCACACATTCAGACATCTCCAAACCCGTTCTTAGACAGTTTGTTGGAGTACAGTCACACATTCAGATGATTCAGTTTATTGTCTGACATCAGTTGTGTTTCAGAAATCTGTCATGAACAATATTCTTCTAAAAACAGACTTCCTCCTAACAAGCCTATTAGATGAGAGAAGATTGGGTATAGCGTGTCACCCCAGTTATTTCACACACGCACGCACGCACGCACGCACGCACGCACGCACGCACGCACGCACACACACACACACACACACACACACACACACACACACACACACACACACATATACATATACATATACATATACATATACATATACACACACACACACACACACATATACATATACATATACATATACATATACATATACATACACACACACACACACAAGTGCTGGCAAAACCATCACCGTCAGGGCCTGGGCTCAGGCCAATCCCATCATGCACTTCTGCAGGCTAGCAGGATGTGAAATGGCCTTGCTCTGTTGTCTTAGGCTCTCTTCACACGGGACTATTGTTACTATAGAACGTCAGTTATGTAATTCTTACCCCAGCATGTCCGTTTTTCCGGTGGATGATTCGGACGGGATCAGTTGTACCGAACTGCCTCTAATAATTGTTTTCCTTATTCACAATTGACCGTTATGACGGAAGCCTTGAGGCTCTTCTAGGTCGCGAAGATATTTCAAATGTCTAGGGATTGCCTAAAATTGGGCTAATGGCCTTCAGTTTGGAGAAAGTCAAAATAATAATAATAATAATAATAATAATAATAATAATAATAATAATGCATAACAATAAGAAGAATGGACTGTAACCTGCAGACATTAACCTCTCTGGGGTCGCGGGACGCTAGCGTCCCACTTGACAAGCACCCCCAACCACCCCCCCACTGATTAGCATCGCTAGCATAGCGTCACAATTAAATAGTAGCATCTAAATATCATTAAATCACAAGTCCAAGACACCAAATGAAAGATACAGATCTTGTGAATAAAGCCACCATTTCAGATTTTTAAAATGTTTTACAGGGAAGACAAAATATGTAAATCTATTAGCTAACCACGTTAGCAAAAGACACCACTTTTCTAACTCCATCAGTTTCTTACTCCATCAGGTGCTATCACCAATTCGGCCAAATAAAGATATTGATAGCCACTAACCAAGAAAAAACCTCATCAGATGACAGTCTGATAACATATTTATTGTATAGGATAGGTTTTGTTAGAAAAATGTGCATATTTCAGGTAGAAATCATAGTTTACAATTGCACCCACCATCACAACTCGATTAGAATAAATACAGAGAGCAACGTGTATTACCTAATTACTAATCATAAAACATTTCTTAAAAATACACAGCTCACAGCAATGGAAAGACACAGATCTTGTGAATTCAGACAATATTTCAGATGTTCTAAGTGTTTTACAGCGAAAACACAATAAATCGTTATATTAGCATACCACATGTGCAAACGTTACCCGAGCATTGATTCAAGCCAAAGAGAGCGATAACGTAATCATCGCCAAAATATATTAATTTTTTCACTAACCTTCTCAGAATTCTTCCGATGACACTCCTGTAACATCATATTACAACATACATATAGAGTTTGTTCGAAAATGTGCATATTTAGCCACAAAAAAACGTGGTTATACAATGACAATACTAGCAAAACTAGCCTGAAAATGTCGGGCGCCATTTTGGACAGTGATCTGGCGTAATGAATAACTAATCGTAAACTTTACTAAAAAATATAGGGTGGACAGCAATCGAAAGACAAATTAGTTCTTAATGCAATCGCTGAATTACATTTCTAAAATTATCCTTACTGTGCAATACAGGGTTCGCCAAGCGAAGCTATACCAAAAAAAATGGCGGAATATGCGTTTAAAATTTTTCGACAGAACAACGATTTATCATCTTAAATATTTCTTACTATGAGGTGATCTTCCATCAGAATCTTGGGCAATGTATCCTTTCTTGGGTCTAATCTTCTTTTGGTCGAAAGATGTCCTCTTGTCCGTCGAAATGCCCACTAACGTTCGACCGGGACCCCGAAACGTGCCCGGCGCTTCAAAGTGCATCACAAAGCAATGCCTCAAAATCGCACTAAACGGATATAAATTGCTATAAAACGGTTTAAATTAACTACCTTATGATGTTTTTAACACCTATAACGAGTAAAAACATGACCGGCGATATATTACTGGCTAAACAACAGCTTGGAAAGAGAGCAGGTCCGACGTCCATCGTGCGTCAGGCGCAGGGAGCAAAAGAACGGTACATCCGGTCTTTGGCCTTTTATACAGGCCCTGATTGCGCAATCGACTCCATTCAAATTGTCACCACTTACTGACATCTAGAGGAAGGCGTGGGCAGTGTTTGTATCCTCATAGCATTTACAGGACATTAAAACTGACCTGGGACCAGAGGCCAAGATTTCTGAAATCTCACTCCATATCAGGAAAAGTGCTGTAGAATGAGTTCTGTTCCACTCAGAGACATAATTCAAACGGCTATAGAAACTAGAGAGTGTTTTCTATCCAATAATAACAATAATATGCATATTGTACGAGCAAGAATTGAGTACTAGGCAGTTTAATCTGTAGAGCAAATTATGCTAATGCGAAACAGCACCCCCTATATCCCCAAGAAGTTAACTTACCAGACGGATCTGGCAAATGTATCAATTCATTGGCTCAGAATCGTCCACTTCATCTTTTAAAAGAGAAGTATGGCACTAGGTTATTTGACAAAACAAACCGTTCAACATTTGTTCCAATGTTCTTAACCAATCTGGGTGCAGCACCTGTTAAACTCAGAACACAGGGATGACGATTCTCACTCGATATTATCAGAGGACCTTGGAGCGGAAAAACAGTAGGTTTTTAGGGCTGTGATATTAAAAAATGACTGACATGGCAGATTCAGACGGGACTAAAGTTATGGATGTGGTGATTTGTGCTCGTGCACATAATTAGATTACCTGAGCTGTGAAATGTATCCCGTCTGAATAGGGCTTTAAATGTTGTCTTAGGGCAGTGCTGTTTTGTCTTAGGGCAGTGTTGGTTTGTCTTAGGGCAGTGTTGGTTTGTCTTAGGGCAGTGTTGGTTTGTCTTAGGGCAGTGCTGTGTTGTCTTAGGGCAGTGTTGTGTTGTCTTAGGGCAGTGCTGTGTTGTCTTAGGGCAGTGCTGTTTTGTCTTAGGGCAGTGCTGTTTTGTCTTAGGGCAGTGCTGTTTTGTCTTAGGGCAGTGTTGGTTTGTCTTAGGGCAGTGTTGGTTTGTCTTAGGGCAGTGTTGGTTTGTCTTAGGGCAGTGCTGTGTTGTCTTAGGGCAGTGCTGTGTTGTCTTAGGGCAGTGTTGGTTTGTCTTAGGGCAGTGCTGTTTTGTCTTAGGGCAGTGCTGTTTTGTCTTAGGGCAGTGTTGGTTTGTCTTAGGGCAGTGTTGGTTTGTCTTAAGGCAGTGCTGTGTTGTCTTAGGGCAGTGCTGTGTTGTCTTAGGGCAGTGCTGTGTTGTCTTAGGGCAGTGTTGGTTTGTCTTAGGGCAGTGCTGTGTTGTCTTAGGGCAGTGTTGGTTTGTCTTAGGGCAGTGCTGTTTTGTCTTAGGGCAGTGCTGCGTTGTCTTAAGGCTGTGCTGTTTTGTCTTAGGGCCATGCTGTGTTGTCTTAGGGCCATGTTGTGTTGTCTTAAGGCCATGCTGTGTTGTCTTAAGGCCATGCTGTGTTGTCTTAGGGCCATGTTGTGTTGTCTTAAGGCCATGCTGTGTTGTCTTAAGGCCATGCTGTGTTGTCTTAGTTTTGTGCTGTGTTGTCTTAGTGTGGTGTTGTGGTGGCTTAGGAAGGTGTTGTGTTGTCTTAGGGCAGTGCTGTGTTGTCTTAGGGCAGTGTTGTTTTGTCTTAGGGCAGTGTTGGTTTGTCTTAGGGCAGTGCTGTGTTGTCTTAGGGCAGTGTTGGTTTGTCTTAGGGCAGTGCTGTGTTGTCTTAGGGCAGTGCTGTGTTGTCTTAGGGCAGTGCTGTTTTGTCTTAGGGCAGTGTTGTGTTGTCTTAGGGCAGTGCTGTGTTGTCTTAGGGCAGTGCTGTGTTGTCTTAGGGCAGTGTTGTTTTGTCTTAGGGCAGTGTTGTTTTGTCTTAGGGCAGTGTTGGTTTGTCTTAGGGCAGTGTTGGTTTGTCTTAGGGCAGTGCTGTGTTGTCTTAGGGCAGTGTTGTGTTGTCTTAGGGCAGTGTTGGTTTGTCTTAGGGCAGTGTTGGTTTGTCTTAGGGCAGTGTTGGTTTGTCTTAGGGCAGTGCTGTGTTGTCTTAGGTCAGTGCTGTTTTGTCTTAGGGCAGTGTTGGTTTGTCTTATGGCAGTGCTGTGTTGTCTTAGGGCAGTGCTGTTTTGTCTTAGGGCAGTGTTGGTTTGTCTTATGGCAGTGTTGGTTTGTCTTAGGGCAGTGCTGTTTTGTCTTAGGGCAGTGCTGTTTTGTCTTAGGGCAGTGTTGGTTTGTCTTAGGGCAGTGCTGTGTTGTCTTAGGGCAGTGCTGTGTTGTCTTAGGGCAGTGTTGGTTTGTCTTAGGGCAGTGCTGTGTTGTCTTAGGGCAGTGTTGGTTTGTCTTAGGGCAGTGTTGTTTTGGGATAGAGGCAACAGCCTTTTTATTATTTCATGACCTGTTATCTGTCCATCTGTCTCTCTCTCTCTCTCTCTGTCTCTCTCTCTGTCTCTCTCTGTCTCTCTGTCTCTCTGTCTCTCTGTCTCTCTGTCTCTCTGTCTCTGTCTCTCTGTCTCTCTGTCTCTCTGTCTCTCTGTCTCTCTGTCTCTCGCTCTCTGTCTCTCTGTCTCTCTGTCTCTCTGTCTCTCTGTCTCTCGCTCTCTCGCTGTCGCTCTCTCGCTGTCTCGCTGTCTCTGTGCTATTAAAACTGCACCTTACACACGCTGATCTGAAATGAAGCAGTCACCTTGTGCTTGAGAGAAGAATATTACGCCATATTGTTTTTATCAAACTACTCATGCCATCAAATACAAAGGATATATGGTTACCTCCATGTCTCAAAGATTAACATCTTGTTTTCATCAAACGATTTCTCTTTCTTCTTTTGCAGCCGGA